>NW_025963466.1:0-75000 GCF_019578655.1 Ricinus communis | reverse complement strand
ATGATGATCCCCGCTTTCGATTTTCTGATCCGACCCCCGATCATCTGGATAGATTTGCAGACGATCTCGGCTGTCGATTTGCAAATGAAGTCTGATCCCCACGAAATCGTTGCCTTACGAAGCTTGAGCTTAGGAGAGTGGAGATACACCCTCCAATCGTCCATAGCTCGCCGAAAAAACCCAAAAACGCCGGCTGCCCATATTTTCTCTCTCCACCTTGAACTTCCGTTTCCGGTCACCACGACATCGCCGCCAAAACAAAGCTAAGACCGAGGGGAGTCGATCGCCACCAAGATCAGGAACCACCGACGCCGGAAGCACACACGGTGGCAAGGAAGTTTCACCCATCTTTCTCCTCACGGGTGCCGCTATCACCACTGTGTCACCAAGACTGCTAGACGCCAAGAAGCCACACGCCACCTACCGGACGACAGACACCTCTTCTTCCTCTTCCCCGATTCTTCTTTCTCTCTCCCCGATCCTTCTTTTCTTTTCTTCTTCTCCATATCGACATTTAGTCCCTGAAGTTTTCTTTCTTACCTTTTGGTCCCTCAACTTTTTAAATTACTAACAATTTCGCCCTGTAAAATTTTCAATTAACTCCTAAACTTTTCTTTAGCCTTTCAATTAATCCCCTAACTATTTAATTTGGGCCAATTTAGAATTATTTAAAATACATAATTACATATATACCCCTGACCGACATATTTATTTACAAAAATACCAAACATACAAATTTTCATTAAACCCCATAATAATAAAATTATACTTTTAATCCTCATCCCAAAATAAATTTCAATTAAATCCTAACACAATTAATTTAATTAATTAAATTGCTAAATATTGTTCCAATTAAATTTAACACCATTTACTAATTAAAATATCCTTTTTCCCCAATAATTCTTTTATAAAAACACCCTTTACAAATTCTTCCATAATTCTCCAATATATAAATTTATTTATATATATATACATTTGGGAAAAATTTGAATAACCAAAAATATAATTTATTCCTCAAATAATTTACTTAATTAACTCCTTAAAAATCAAACTAATTGGGTATAGAAATAACTCATTTATTTGTTAAATATTAAAATTCAAAATTTGTGTTTAAATCATTCCAATTAAACCGAACAAAAAATAAAGCTAAAATTATTTAAATAAAAACTAATTTATTAATTATTATTAAATGAAAATTCCGGGCATTACATTCTCCACCCCTTAAGAAAAATTCGCCCTCGAATTTTAAGAGAAAAATGGGCTCACACTAGGACTGAAACTAAAGAAAATAGGAATCTCTCATCTCGAGCTCGACTTCTCGGGAACTTTCCTCGGAAGAAAAATAAACTCAACTACAAGACCCATCGACAAAACCCTTAAGCAAAACTGGCGAATCTAAGAATTTGCGATCTTGACTTACTGCTCCTGGGAGATCAAATTTTTACTTGCTTCTACACACTGAGGGTCCAACACGAGCAAGGATCGAAAATATACTTTCTCAACTCAGACCTACGAACAACTGGGTTTGACCTCAGAGAACATTTTTTAGCGGCAAGTCCAACTTCCATGCCACCTCACCAACTTGCCGACAATTCCAAAGGTTCCCCATAAGAAGGGCTAACTTGCCTTAGTTACCAAACCGCATCACCTTTGCATATAAGACGCCTTAGGATTACATACTCTCTAATACAAATATCCACGTGCTCCCACTTCGGGTTCGCACAACCTCTCTACTTCCAAGAAGCTATCTTTAGCCTCACGAGAAAAGAATCTTCTTCGAAGGATCTGGACCAACTTTGGTCTTGCCAAAATCCACTCGCCAACTTCCTTCCCAATGACATGTCCCTTGCACGTACAAAAAATCCTTAACATCCATATCACATCATCCACTTCATATCACCCGTCTGATCGCAGTAACCGACACAAAACCATGCCATCCTGACACGAGATTCCGCTTTGACTAAAATCCAGAAGTCTCCTCTATAATCCAATATACCAATTCACTCTCACAACAACTCAGCTTGTCATCCAGAGAATCCAAAGCTGACACCATTTACTTTGAAAAAAATTTATTTAACTACTTACTTTAAAATGAACACGGATAGAAATTATTATCTTGAAAAACACGTTTACAAAATTGTAAAATCTCTAGCCATTTCTTTATATAAAATTCTACAATACCGCGCACTAGGGTGATGATGCCCCCTATCATCAAGGGTTGCAATGCATGATGTATGATGCATGTCCTAAAAATAAAATTGTGCATGCCTAACAGTGAAATGCCATAATGAATTCTTTCGGGTGTAATATTGTATTTTAAAAGCACTTGTTCTACATAGGAAAATATAAATAGTGTTTGCTTAAGTTTTTCTGAATTTTGAGCTTTCGTAAACACTCCTACCACCTTTCTTATGCTTCTTACAACCACAAAAATCAACCATAAATGCTCTGACCTCTGCTTGACTTCCCACGCACTAACTTTGGCGCTACTCACTAAGGCGATACCTGAAGCGATGATGAGGCAGTTCATGACACGACTGCGACCATGCTCTACACTAATTCTGACTACGATGCCCATCATCGAAACAACAATCGTAGCATCCAAGGGCTAGCCTTTACCAATTACTCGAAGAAAACGGCACGAAGCTACCGCGCTTCAGATCTTGCTATCGCTACACCGCTCATCCTCAACACAGCATCATGGACAAGCTCACAAGAAAAGAATGATAGACTCTCTAACAGTGAAGGCTGAGACACTGAGTCAATGAAAACAACAAGACAGACCTGATCCTAGCTCCACAGTACGAACAATCTTAGCCTAGGCCGAAGGAAATCTAAACCTAAGCTCTGATACCAACTTTGTCACGACCCCATCTGTGGGCCCGTGACCGGTATTAGGGAATAGGTAGGTGTAAGGCCACCGAATCCCGTAGTAAGCCTCACACTTACTGACTTAAATAAATCTCATCTCATTTAATACTATGGATTCCACAATTTCATAACCATTAAATTTACAATTAATTTAGTTTGCCAGAAGAATTAGGGTAGACCTGAAACTACAAAGCATTACAACTGATACATCTATTATTTCAACTGCGGAGAATCTAAGATTTTACAAATTTACATACCAAATCAAATACATCACACGATGATGAAGGAGTCGGGTTACTAGATAAGAGTCGTGAGAAGACTAACAGTCATGGATTTGAAAAAAGTGAAATGGAGACTGTCAGTCTCGAGAGTGAGTTAAAATCATATATCTAAAAATATTTGCATATACTTTAGATCATACATTTATTTAATTTGAAATAAACATAAGTCATGTAAAAACATACATGTCACACCATGCTTAAATAAAATAATTTTCACACACAACGGGACGGAGTAATTCAATAGAACCCTAATCCCAACACTAACATCTCGATCAACCTCAATACTGACATCTCGACTAGCCTCAACTCTAACATCCCGACTAATCTCATTCCAATAGGATTGGCGCCCAAAGAGCAAAGCTCGATCAGGGACCCTACCTCCAGTCTAGTCACTTGTCTTAGCCTTTCGGCTCTCTTAATCCAATAGGTCTGGCGCCCAAAGAGCAAGCTCGATCAGGGACCTTACCTCCGGCAAACACACGCTACTAAGCCCAGCGAGTGATGCTCGACCAGGGCAAATCCTAATCTTTCTATCTCTAAATTTACTAAATTACCCTTTTCCATAACTCTCAGATTTACACCGGAACACTCATCAAATTAATATGTTCTACTGTCGTCCCATCCCGTGTCATCATGCAATCATAAAATTAATGATAAAAGAAATGATATATAAATGAATAAATAATTGAATAAATAATTGCTAGTCAAAATTTATGCATGACACGTGCATAAGCGATATATGACTTTAACTCACTAGTTTGGCGACCTCCTAGCTCTTCTCTGGTGCCTTGGTTGGAGCGAGCCGAACAGACGAATTATCTAATCACGGAAAATAATTTATCAATAACGCTGAATAATTTACAATTGACCCTAGGTCTAGATTCGTAGGATTGATTGTCTAAGAATCATGATTCGGATAAATTCTATCGAAAATTCGGCAGAACCTCCCCTATAACACGGACATTTACCCCCCGTAAACCGGGTCCAGGACCTGCCAGAAAACACTTCAGATAATCAATAATTCATTTTAACGGGAGTCGGGTCCCTGAGAATTCACTAATTTCCGACTCCGCCACACATCACAAAACACAACCAAGGCAGGCAGTTTGACAACAAATAATTTTAACACACAATATCATCTAATACACAACACAATTCAATAGACACACAATTAAACCAAGAATACCAAAATTAACGGGCCATAAAATATTACCGAGATGCTTGATCGCTCGGTCGACTCGCCTCCAGCCGCAGGAGTCCGATCGACGATCCGAACACACTATCGAACTCGAGACAATGGGTTGATGATGATCCCCACTTTCGATTTTCTGATCCGACCCCCGATCATCTGGATAGAATTGTGGATGATCTCGGCCGTTGATTTGCAAACGAAGTCTGATCGCCACGAAACCAGTGCCATTGCGAAGCTTGAGCTTAGGAGAGTCGAGATACGCCCTTCGATCGTCCATAGCTCGCCGAAAAGATCTAAAAATGCCAGCTGCCCATATTTTCTCTCTCCACCGCGAACTTCCATTTTCGGTCACCATAGTCGAAATCGCCGCAAAAACAAAGCCAAGAGTAAGGGGAGTCGATCGCCATCAAGATCAGCAGCCACCGACGCCGGAAGCACATGCAGTGGCAAGGAAATTTCGGCCATCTTCCTCCTCGGTGGTGTCATTCACCGGTGCCGCATGCACTCGCCGACGCCAAGGGCGATCGGCCGCCACCGACTGGATGACGCAGCACCCCTCTTCTTCCTCTTCCCCGATTTTTCTTTCTCTCTCCCTGATCCTTCTTTTCTTTTCTTCTTCTCCATATCGACATTTAGTCCCTGAAGTTTTCTTTCTTACCTTTTGGTCCCTCAACTTTTTAAATTACTAACAATTTCGCCTTGTAAAATTTTCAATTAACTCCTAAACTTTTCTTTAGCCTTTCAATTAAGCACCTAAATATTTAATTTGGGCCAAATTAGAATTATTAAAAATACACAATTACATATATACCCCTGACCGACATATTTATTTACAAAAATACCAAACATACAAATTTTCATTAAACCCCCATAATAATAAAATTATACTTTTAATCCTCATCCCAAAATAAATTTCCAATTAAATCCTTACATAATTAATTTAATTAATTAAATTGCTAAATATTTTTCCAATTACATTTAACACCATTTACTAATTAAAATATCCTTTTTCCCAATAATTCTTTTATAAAAACACCCTTTACAAATTCTTCCATAATTCTCCAATATATAAATTTATTTATATATATATCCATTTGGAAAAATTTGAATAACCAAAAATATTATTTATTCCTCAAATAATTTACTTAATTAACTCCTTAAGAATCAAACTAATTGGGTATGGAAATAACTCCTTTATTTGTCAAATATTAAAATTCAAAATTGCATTTAAATCATTCCAATTAAACCGAACAAAAAATAAAGCTAAAATTAATTTAAATAAAACTAATTTATTAATTATTATTAATATTACTATTATTAAATGAAAATTTCGGGTATTACACATAGGAACGCAATTGACAAGCTTGGCTAATGGATTGGGGTGTGACTTGATTATCAAGTAGGACAAAACATAAATCCATGCATGTAAGGGAGAAATCATGTTGTTTTCAATTAATCCAAGTGGGAATGCGAGCGTTTTGACGTTTGGGGTGCATATAATGAAGTAATTTGGGTCAGATTATTGTTAGATAGGCCCATGGGAATTTTCTCTTGGTTTCATAAAGTTGGCTCATAAAATTTGGGACTGTGAGAGTTATTGACTAGTCAATTCCTCTTTGGTCCATGATGGTTTGATTTTATTTGGAGAGCATAAATATAAGTGTTGAATTAAAACACATGGAAGTAGTAATCATAGGCACCAAAGCAATGCTTTAACAAATGTGAAGAAAGAAAATCAGTTGATTGAGTATTGATATCATTGTCTGAATAATCACGGATGAATCTTTTGGAGGAACGAAGGAAGAATGCCAATCGTGGCATGTCTTAATATTATGATTCAAGATTTGCACCAATGGAATCTCCATTATTCCTTGTTCCTATATGCATAAGGAGTCTTAATGATGCAAGGACTGGTATAAGGAATCATAGGAACATAATGGATAAGCTCGCCCGGTGGCATTATTGTTTCGCTTGATGATCAACCAGGACAAGAAATAAATCCATGGGCATAAGGGTAGAATCATGTTGTTTTCAATTAATCGAAGCATAATACAAGTAGTAATGCAAGCGTTTTGATGTTTGGGACTCATATAATGAAGTAATTAGGGTCGGAGTGTTATTAGATAGGCCCACTCGAATTTCTCCTTATTTTTATTAAGCAGCTCATAAAATTTGGGATTAGTTTATTAATCTTTCTTTATTTATTTATTCATAATTAGGATTTAGTTTCTTCTTCTTACGGAATGAGAGTTTTCACACTATAAAAATTGTATGCAATTGAATACTTGAGGCTACCGAGCATAATATTTCAATTTTCTACCTTGTGGGAAATCAGGTTATGTGTTCTTTCAAGAACTCTCCAGACTTATCAACACTCACGCTAGTGAACATAGACTTAATGCTCATGTCCATGCGTGCGTTTTGATATTTGTGAGGAAATTTAATGAAGTAAATAGGTTTCGAGTGTGATTAGGTACACCCACACGAATTTCCCTTTATTTTATTAAGGAATTATAGGAATGTAATTGATAAACTTCACCCGTGGCATTGGAGCATGACTTGATGATCAAGTAGGATGAGAGCAAATGCATGATGGAGAATTCATATTGCTTTCAATTAACCCAAGCGGGAATGCATACATTTTTATATTTTAGACAAGTATGATGAAGTAATTTGGTCAGAGTACATTTTTACTACAAGAGTTGTTTGCCGGTCAATTCTTCTCTAGTTCTTTATTTGACTTTAGTTTATTGATCTTACTTTATTTAATTATTCATGTTAGCTCTAGTTCCTTCTTCTTATGGATTAAGGGCTTGCGCACTATGAAAACCGCATGCAACCAAATATTTAAGGCTAGTGAGTATATTATTTAAGTTTTCTACTTTGTAGAGAATTAAGTTATGGGTTCTTTCAAGAACTTTGAATTACTTATGAAGACTTACACTAGCGAACCTAGACTTATTGCTCATGTCCTTCGTTTCTATTCTATTCTTTTTCTACCATTGTGTTTAAATTAATTTGGTTTGATCCTTACGCTTAGCCATGAAAGAGAATAAAGAAATGGTAATATCTTCCTTATTGGATACAAAATCCTACCTATATTCTTATTTGTTCATTAGCTAGTGCGACAAGTCTATGTTTGCAAGTACGAGTCTTGATCAGTCTACAAAGTTCTTGTATGAACCTAAGACTTGATTTCCCACAAGGTAGAAAATGAAATATTATGCTCACTAGCCTCAAGTATTCAGTTGCATGCGGTTTCTATAGTGCGAAAGCTCTTATGCCATAAGAAGAAGAAACTACAAACTAAATATTAATAAATAAGTAAAGAATGATAAATAATCTAAAGTCAAATCATGACTAAAGAGAGTTAACTAGTCAACAACTATCGTAGTCCCAAATTTTATGAGCCAGCTTTACAAAACCAAGAGGAAATTCGCGTGGACCTACCTAATAAATACTCCGACCAAAACTACCTAGCCTCAAGTATTCAGTTGCATGCGGTTTCTATAGTGCGAAAGCTCTCATTCCATAAGAAGAAGAAACTACAAACTAAATATTAATAAATAAGTAAAGAATGATAAATAATCTAAAGTCAAATCATGACTAGAGAGAGTTGACTGGTCAACAACTATTGTAGTCCCAAATTTTATGAGCCAGCTTTACAAAACCAAGAGGAAATTCGCGTGGACCTACCTAATAAATACTCCGACCAAAACTACTTCATTATATGTGTCCCAAGCATCAATATATTCGCATTCCCGCTTGTATTATGCTTGGATTAATTGAAAAAAAAAAGATTTCTCCCTTACGCACATGGATTTACATCTCATCCTACTTGATCATTAAGTCATGCCCCAATCCATTGGCCAAGCTTGTCAATTATGTTCCCATGATTCCTTATGCAAATCCTTGCATCATCAGGAGTCCTCGTGCCTAGAGGAACAAGGAATGATAGAGATCCCAATAGTGCAATGGATTAGAGTATTTAGGCGTGCCTCGTTACTTGCATTCCCACTTTCCTCTGAAAGATTCCTCTACGATCAATCGGAGAATGATATCAATACTCGATCAACTAATTTTCTTTCTTCACATTTGTCCAAGCATTGGATCAGTGCCCATGAATATTACTTCCACCCGCTTTAACTCAATCCTCGTGTTTATGCTCGCCAAATAAAATCAAACCATCATATTAAATATAGATTAGAAAGGGGCGAACAAAATAAATGAAGAAATGAGAATATAGGTAGGATTTCAGATTAATAAGAAAAGAAATTGCAAGTTCTTTATTCTCTTCCATACGATTAAGTGTAAGGATCAAATAATATGTTCACTAGCGTCACATATTTGGTTACATGTGGTTTTCATAGTGCAAAAGCCCTCATTCCATAAGAAGAAGAAATTACAAGCTAAATTTGAACAAATAAATAAATAAAGATGAATAAACTAAAGTCAAATCAAGAACTAGAGAGGAGTTGACTGGTCAACAACTCTCATAGTCCTAAATTTTATGCGCAAGCTTAATAGAAACAAGGGAGAATTCGCGTTGTCCTATCTAATAACAGTCCGGTCTAAATTACTTTATTATATATGTCCTAAATATCAAAGCTCGTGCATTCCCGCTTGGATTAATATAAAGCAACATGGTTTCTCCCCTACGTGCATGGATTTGTGTCTCGTCTTACTTGATTATCAAATCACGCCCCAATCCCATCGGTAAACTTGTCAATTATGTTCCCATGATTCCTTACACCAATCTTTATGTCATCAAGAGTCCTCGTGCCTTGAAGAATAAGAAATGAGAGGAACAAGGAATAATGCAAATTCTAACGGTGAAAACCTTAATCGGAATATTGGAGCGTGTCTCGATTCTCGTTGTTCCCTCTTTCCTCTAGAAGATTCATTTGTGATTATTCTGAGAATGCTATTAATACTCGATCAACTAATTTTCTTTGTTTGCATTTGTCCAAGCATTGGATCAATGCCTATGATTGCCACTTCCACGTGATTTCAATAAACACTCCATTTATACTCCCCAAAAGAAACTAAACCATCATACTAAACAGAGATTAGAAAGAGAGGCACAAAATAAACAAACAAAAAGAGAACATAGGTAGGATTATCAATCCAATAAGGAAAAGAATCAAAGATTCTTTGTTCTCATCCATACAGCTAAGCATAAGCCACAAATCGAATTGATTTAAACACAAGCGTAAATAATTACACAAAAGAATGTAAGGACGTAAGGGATAAGTCTATGTTCACTAGCACGATTGTTGATAAGTCCATAAGGCTCTTGAAAGAACCCATAATTTGATTTTATAGAAAACTGAAATAATTTGATTTTATAGCCTTAAGTATTCAGTTGCATGCAATTTTTATAGTGCAAAGCTCTCATTCCATACGAAGAAGAAACTAGAAGCCAAATATGAAAAAATAAATGGAGAAAGATGTATAAACTAAAGTCAAATCAAGAACTAGAGAGGAGTTGTATGGCCAACAACTCTCACAGTGGCAAATTTTATGAGTAGCTTAATGAAAATAAGGAAAAATTTGCATGGGCATACCTAATAACACTTCGTGGCCAACATCATCTTTCTAAGTAATCTATTTTCTAACCTTTCTTAGGGGTTGAACCGAATTGGTTCATGGGGTTTTCATGTTAATGTGTTAGGGGTATATAATTCAAAACGGGTTCTCAAGCTTATTCATAGAGGTTCCATATCACTCGATCAACTAATTTTCTTTCTTCGCATTTGTTCAAGTATTGGATCGGTGCCTATGATTATTGCTTCCACATGCTTTCACTCAAGACTTGTGTTTATGCTCTATAAATAAAACCAAATCATCATACTATAAAGAGATTAGAAATAAAGGCACAAAAAAAGAACAAAATGAGATCATAAGTAGGATTCTGAATTCGATAAGGAAAGAAATCACAAGTTGTTTGTTCTCTTCCACACAGCTAAGCATAAGGATAAAGAGAATAAAAGAAAGGAAGGACGTGAGCAAGAAGTCTATATTCACTAGCACGATTGTTGATAAATCTGCAAAGTTCTTCAAAGAACCCATAGCTTGGTTTCTCATAAGGTAGAAGACTAGAATAATATACTCAATAACCTCAAATATTCAGTTGCATGCAGTTTTCATAGTGCAAAGCCCTCATTCCATAAGAGAAAGAAACCATAAGCTAAATATGAATAAATAAATAAATAAAGATAGATGAATGCACTAAAGTCAAATCAAGAACTAGAACCATTGTAGTCCCAAAATTTTATGAGGCAACTTAACAAAATAAGGAAAATTCACGTAGGTCTACCTAATAACAATTCGGTCAAACTACTTCATTATATGAATCATAAACATGAAAAAGCATGCATTCCCACTTGGATTAATCGAAAGCAGCATGATTTCTCCTTTATGCACAAATTTGCGTCTCTTCCTGCTTGATCATCAAGTCACGCCTAAGTGCCACTAATCAAGCTCGTCAACTACATTCTGATAATTACTTATGCTAATCTTTGTGCCATCAAGAGTACTCATGCCTAGAGGAACAAAGAATAATAGAGACCCCAATGGTGCAAATCCTAAATCAGAATAATTGGTCGTGCCTCCATTCATGTCGTTCCCGCTTTCCTCTAAAAGATTCGTCTGCAATCATTCAGAGAATGACAATAATACTCGATACTAAAACGTGGTCATTCCCACTTAGATTAATCAAACAAAACATGATTTCTCCCTTACGTGCACTTATTTACATCTCATTACGCTTGATCATCAAGTTGAGCACTAATGCCATCAGTCAAGCTTGCCAAATGCATTCCCATGTTTCCTTATGCCAATCCTTGTGTCATCAAGAGTCCTCGTGCCTAGAGGAAGAAGGAGTGATAGAGACCTTAATGATGTAATCTTAAATCATAATATTTGTTCAATGCCTCGATTCTTGTCTTTCCCTCTTTCCTCCAAAAGATTAGTTTGCGATCGTTCGAAGAATGATATCAATATTTCATCAACTAATTTTCTTTCTTTGCATTTGTCCAATCATTAGATTGGTGCCTATGCTTGCCGTGATAGGATATCATCATCTTACCAGCCATACCCCCGAATAACTAATGAGTTATAATACATATGGAATGCAAGAAAACAACCTCCAATCAAGATGATTCCAGAATCCAAAGATCTCCTCAAGTGAAGTTAGGGAAAACTAGTTCCAACAATGAAACTAGCACTTGAATTCAACTGCAAACCCCACAAACCAAGTATAATTTGATAAGTTAAGAATCCAACACAAGGTTTTTGTTAAAGAATGCCAAAAACTAAAAATAGTTTGATAAGTTCAAAGTTCATGCAAGAACTTAAGTAGAAACTCTCATAAAGAGCAAATAAAGATATCATTCATCAAATTGATTTTAACAAATGAATTTGGCTTTGATATTTATAGCCAATAAAAGACAAAGAATGCTAAATGGATGTCTTTTGAGCTTTCCCATGTTTTTCCTTTTAATCCCATTAAAACTCATTAAAAGTGGTTATTTTAACATTGATGGCAATAATTTTATAACTCTGAAATGACAACTAATCATGTGCATCCATTATGTGACTCCAAATGACAACTAATCACACTGTAACTTAAGAAAACTTAATAAAAATGAAAATAGAAAGGCTTCAAATGAATTGTATTGGACCTTTGATTTCATCCCAAACATATTGCACTGAATTGATGATTTTGGTCCCTTTTTACAATCCTAAGCCTTGGGCTGAGCCTTATTATGTTTGAACACTCCAAATATCTTTAATTAAGCCCAATAAAGCTTCTTGCATCCTTTTAGACTAGGATCTTGTCATTGGACCTCTTTAAAAGCTTAAAGGATCATTTGTAGTTCTTGTCTTTGTTGCATCATGCCTCTTCCATGCACTTTCACTCAGCACTCGTGTTTATGCTCCCCAAATAAAAAAAACCATCATACTATACAAAGATCAGAAAGAGAGGAACAAAATGATTACATAGATAGGATTTCGGATCCGATAAGGAATAAAATCAAAAGTTCTTTGTTCTCTTCCATATGACTAAGCATAGGAATCAAATCAAATTGATTTAAACGAAGGGTAAATAAAGAATACAAAAAAAAGGAAGGACGTGAGTGATAAGTCTATGCTCGCTAGCACGGGTATTGATAAGTCCAAAAAGTTCTTGAAAGAACCCATAACTTGAATTACCGTAAGGTAGAAAACTAAAATAATATGCTCATTAGCCTCAAATGTTCAATTGCATGTAGTTTTATAGTGCGAAAGCCCACATTCCATAAGAAATAGAGAGGAGTCAACTAATCAATAATTCTCATAGTCCCAAATTTTATGAGCCAGCTTAACAAAAAAAGGAAAATTTGCATGGGCTATGTAATAATACTCCAACCCAAATTACTTCATTATATGCATTCCAAACATCAAAATACTTGCATTCCCTGGTGGGACTAACTTGTGATGAGTACGAGGAATCGAGAGCATCCTATTTCCACATGGGAGGAGATGAAAGCTGTGATGAGGAAACGTTTTACTTGTTGACATTATCATAGAGAGTTGCATAATAGATTGCAAAGTCTAATGCAAAGATCTAAGGGTGTTCAAGAATATTATAAACAGATGGAGATTAAAATTATTCGGGCTAATGTAGAAGAAGACCGTGAAGAAACAATGGCAAGGTTCTTGCATGGATTTAACCGAGATATAACTAATGTGGTTGAACTTCAACACTATGTGGAGATGGAGGATATGTTGCACATGGCCATGAAGATTGAGAGATAATTGAAGAGCAAGAGTGCCAAAACCAATTCAGGCTTAACTTTCTCATGGAATTCAAGTTGGAAGAAGGATGACAAGATTGTTTCTAAATTTGAGTCTTTCAAGGATACTAAAATGGAGGGCAGTAAAAAATTCTAAGTAAATCCACTCCTCAAACATCCAAAACTAGAGATATTAAATGTTCTAGGTGTTTGTAAATGGGCCATATAGCTTCTCAATGTCCAAACAAAAGATCCATGATTATGAGGGACAATAGGGAAGTGAAGTCCGAAAGTGAAGAATAAGAAGAGATGCTGCCCCTAGAAGATGGTATTGACCAAGAGTATGCGAACAAGGTGATAAATTAATGGCAACGCAAGCATTGAGTTTGCAAGCAAAAGTGAAAGAGGTACAAAGAGACAATAACTTTCATACTAGATACGAAGTCAATGATAAGGTATGTAACATGATAATTGATGGGGGTAGTTGTACCACTATGGCTAGTGTCGAACTTGTTCAAAAATTATGTTTGCCAACTTTTAAACACCATGGGGCATATAAGTTTCAATGGTTGAATGATTGTTATGAGATTAAAGTTACTAAGCAAGTACTAGTGGCTTTCTCTATTAGTAAGTATAAGGATGAGGTATTGTGTAATGTGGTGCCTATGTATGCTGGACATATTCTTTTAGGCCGCCCATGGCAATTTGATAGATGAGTCATTCATGATGGTTTTACTAACAAATACTCTTTTGTAATGAGTGCCAAATCTATTACACTTATTCCTTTGACACCCAAAGAGGTGTATGAAGACCAAATGCGCATGAAAAAGGAGACCAATACAAAACACATGAGTGATGGTACTCAAGAAAAGAAAGAAAATGAGAGCATAAGTGCACAAAAAGAATAAAATAAAGAGAGCATGTGCATGAGAGAAAAAAAAAAGGTGAGGGTATGAAACGTAAGAAAAATGGGAGGAAAAAGAGTTTTTATGCAAGAGAGAGTGAGGTGAAAAGAGCCTTCTTGACTAATCGACCCCTGTTTGTAGTTATGTACAAAGAGGCTTACTTTAATGCTAAAGAGCTTAACTTTTCTTTGCCTAGTATTTTTCTTTGTTGCAGGAATTTGATGATTTATTTTCCAAAGAGATCCAATATGGATTGCCAGCAATTAGGGGAATAGAGCATAAATTTGATTTCATTCTTGGATCATCTATTCCTAATCGACAGAAGATTCGTTTATGACATTCAGAGAATGGTATCAATACTCAGTCAACTAATTCTCTTTCTTGGCATTTGTCCAAGCATTAGATCAGTGCCTGTGATTGCCGCTTCCACATGTCTTCACTAAACACTTGTGTTTATGTTCTCTAGAAAGACCAAACCTACTAGACAGAGATTAGAAAGAGTGGCATAAAAGAAATGAACAAAATGAGAAGATAGGTAGGATTATCGATCCGATAAGGAGAAAAATAACAAGTTCTTTATCCTCTAAAATACGGCTAAGCGTAAGGATCAAATCAAATTGATTTTGACATAAGGGTAGACAAAGAATATAAAAGAAAGGAAGGACGTGAGTAATAAGTCTATGCTCGCTAGCACAATGTTGGTAAGTTCATAAGGTTCTTGAAGGAACCCATAATTTAATTTCCCACAAGGTAGAAAAATGAAACAATATGCTTACTAGCCTGAAGTATTCAGTTGCATGTAGTTTTTATAGTGGGAAAGCTCTCATTCCATAAGAAGAAGAAACTAGAAGCTAAATATGAAAAAAAATAAATAAAGATGAATAAATTAAAGTCAAATCAAGAACTAGAGAGAGTTGACTAGCCAACAACTCTCGTAGTCCTAAATTTATGAGCCAGCTTAACGAAAACAAGGAAAAATTCACGTGAGCATACCTAATAACACTCCGGAGCCTAAATTACTTCATTATATGCATCCCAAGCATCAAAATGTGCGCATTCGCACTTGGATTAATTGAAAGCGACATGATTTCTCCATCACACGCATGGATACGTGTGTCATCCTGCTTGATCATCAAGTCACACATACTTCATTATATGCATCACAAGCATCAAAATGCTCGCATTCCCGCTTATATGACGCTTGGATTAATTGAAAATAACATGATTTCTCTCTTACGCGTATGGATTTAGGTCTTGTCCTGCTTGATCATCATGTCACATCCCAATCCACCAGCCAACCTTGTCAATTACGTTCCAATGATTCCTTAGGTCAATCCTTGTGTCATCAAGAGTCCTCGTGCCTAGAGGAATAAGAAATGATAGTGATCTTAATGGTGCAAATCTTGAATCTAAACATTTGGGCGTGCCTCGATACTCGTTGTTCCTTCTTTCCTCCAAAATATTCGTTTGTGATCATTTGGAGAATGAAATCAATACTCAATTAACTATTTTTCTTTCTTCGCCTTTGTCCAAGCATTAGATCGTACCTTTGATTACCGCTTCCATACATTTTAAGTCAACACTCGTGTTTATGCTTTCCAAATAAAACAAAACCATCATACTAGACATAGATTAGAAAGGGACGAAGAAAAGAAATGAAGAAATGAGAATATAGGTAGGATTTCGGATCCAATAAGAAAAGAAACCCCAAGTTCTTTATTCTCGTCCATATGGCTAAGCGTAAGAATCAAATCGAATTGATTTAAACACAAGGGTAGACAAAGAACACAAACAAAAAAAGGAAGTGAGCGATAAGTCTAGATTTGCTAGTATGACTTAATGAGAACCCATGTAGCACAAGGAATTCTAATGATGGATATCCTACTTGCTCAAGGAATCCTACTTCAATAAGGATTCCTAATCCTACTAGGAATCCTAATCCAGCAAGGAGTCCTGATGACATTAGGAGTTCAAGTGATGAAAGGAATCCTATTTCCACTAGGAATCATAATCCAAATAGAAGTCCTAGTCAGATTCAAAGTCCAAGGGCTTAAGCAAAACAATGGGCCTCAACATACTCTTATCAACTTAATCGACATATGGAGGTATGAACAAGTCAAGATAATCCTAAGATAATCAAGTGAAGCTATTTGGAGTCCAATTGATGTGTTCTAAGTCAAGCAAGACTATGACCTAAGGCAGTGTACCTATCGGTGGAGTATACCTAACGGCGAGTACCAAGTGTCGTATTCCCCAAAGAACGTGTGAACTTAAATCTACTTAATCTTCTCTGTTATCTAATCACAAAAAATAATTGGTGTTAATGAATAATTCCTAAATTAACTAATAGCTACTCTAATTGTTGTTGAACTACGTATACTAGGGAATGATTAATTCAAGTAAAGGAATAACCCTTTGGGAATTCTTGTCTCTAAGGAATGGAAACTAAGGGTGGAATTGATTGATTGAATCCAATTTCCGTGGGAAAATCTCTACACAATTAATGCCTTTCTCAAGGACACTGACATCTTAACTTAGATTAATTAGGCTGAAATCTCTTCCTAACTCTAATTACCCAAATTAGCATTATGTACCATTTAACACTATTGAGAGTTGTTAACTCTCCATTGGGTAGAACGAACACCCTATCTCTAGGCGAATTCAATTCTAGGTTGCAAAGGACAATCCAAACCTAAACGTCTTTCTCAAGATCATTCAAATTTCAAAAATCATTCAATAAGATATGAAGAACAAATCAATAAATACTTCCATTGCAAACCAATATTGACAATCAATACATTCAATTCAAAATTGAAGTACAAAAATCCCTAGATAAAGAACCCCAATAGGTTAATAAGTTTAGCTAATCATGTTCATAATCACAACCAACAAGAATTCAATTACAAAAAATGAGTAAAGGTAGAGGGAACCCGAATACACCCTTGGATGAGAGTAAATAGCTCCAATTCCTCGTGCCTAATTTTGGATCGATTCTTGTTCCTCTTACTCGGATTGAAACCAATCGACAATCCTCACCAATCTTTGATCTTCGAAGAGAATCCAAGTGAAACCTTGATCCAAGTCTCCTCTTCTCTTAGTTTTAACTTAGAAAACCCTTAGACAGAGAAAAAGATGAGTTTTGGACGTTCTAACCCTACCTGCCTCCCTTTTTCTCTTTTCTTTCTTTTTAAATGAATTTGACCAGCTGCCATGAACATGGCCGTGTTGATTCCCGTGTTCCCAACACATTCTGGTGTTTATGCCGGTGTTACTCTTTGTGGTCGTGCTCCCTAAAAACCTTTTTTTTTTTGATGTTTGTTGCATCCAACACGGCCGTATTGGTGGATGTGTTGGGAACACGGCCAGTGTTGAATACAACACGGCCGTGTTAACCTTCCTCATGGGCATACTTAGCTTATTTCGGCAGCTTTGACGTCCAATTATGGTCCAATTCTTCCCTTTATCATACTTTGACTTCTTTTGGACCTAATGGACACAAACAAACACATAGGGTGAGTGTTGGGACCAATTCACATCCAAATATACATAAAATCAATCTTAAAAACCCCATTTAGATGTATGTATTTTATGCACATCAAATAACCCTACACTTAGCTCATTGCTTGTCCTTAAGCACTCAAAAGTAAAATAAGGAAAATAAACCACTAAGGAACAACACTTGAACTGACAGACAAGCTAGGGAGCTCTTGCACATATCCTTAACAAGCGCAAGTCAAACAAAAAGAAATGAAGCAATCAATTCAAGTATCACAACCAAGATGCCAATAATTCGCAAAACACTATCTCAATATTATTCAGAACCAACTCCTCACCAGATTCACTCTAAATCACTCACAGTGTTTAAAGGGTACTGTTTAATCACTGAATGCATCAACTACTACCTTACTTACTATATGCCTGCTCTTAAATCCTATTCCTACCACTTATGGAGAGTCAACAACCATGTTAAAGAGGTCTATATAGAGGTTGTAATAAGGATTAGATAGGGGTAGGTAAATTTGGTTAGAGTTGAACCTATGGTGTTCTGCAATGAAATACATGACTTGCACACAAGCCACAATGATCATAAGGGGTAAACAATGGACAGTAGTCCAAGGTGGGAAACAACTCTTGCAGTCCTAAATTTTATGAGCGAACTTATCCAAGAGAAAGAGAAGTTCATATGGGTTTACCTAATAACACTCTGGCCAAATTACTTCATCATATGTGTCTTAAATATCAAAATGTATGCACTCCCGCTTGGATTAATCGAAAGCAATATGATTTTCCATCACGCGCATGGATTTGCCTCTCATCCTACATGATCATCAATTCATGGTTCACTGACACTGGTGAAGCTTATCATATACATTCCCATGATTCCTTAATGAAAACAAGGCAAAATTTGCGTGAGAGTACCTAATCACACTCGATTTCCTGAAAGAACCTATAACTTGATTTCTTGCAAGGTAGAAAATTGAAATATTATGCTCACTAGCCTCAAGTATTCGATTGCATATGATTTTTATAGTGTGAAAGCCCTCATTCCGTAAGAAGAAGAAACTATAAGCTAAATATGAATAAATAAATAAAGAAAGATGAATAAACTAAATTCTTAATAAACTAAAGTCAAATCAAGAATTGGAGAGAAGTTGACTGGTCAATAACTCTTGTAGTTCTAAATTTTAAGAGCCAGCATAACGAAAACAAGGGACAATTCGCATCGACCTACCTAATAACACTGCGAATTAAATTACTTCATTATATGCGTCCCAAACATCAATAGACATCAATAGGAAAGTAAAAAGGCTAAGAGCATTTATGCCGCACACAATCCGATTCATGGATGATACGATTCAAATGCTCGTATTCCCAATTGTAACTAAAGTGAGATCATGAACAAGAAAGGAGTTCACTAATCAACAGCTCTTGCAGCCTCAAACCTTATGAGCCAACTTAACAAAAATAAGGAAGAGTTTGTGTGGGCCTATCTAATAACACTCCGACCCAAATTAGTTCATTATATGCATTTCAAACATCAAAATGCTTGCACTACCACTTGTATTATGCTTGAATTAATTACAAACAACATGATTTATCCCTTAAACCCGTGGATTTACATCTCGTCCTGCTTGATCATCAAACTAAACGACAATGCCAATGGTCAAGCTTATCAATTGCGTTCCCATGATTCCTTATGCCAATCCTTATGTCATCAGGAATCTTCGAGCATAGAGGAATAAGGAATAATGGAAATTTCAATAGTGCAAATCTTGAATCATAATATTAGG
This sequence comes from Ricinus communis, assembly GCF_019578655.1. Lineage (NCBI taxonomy): Eukaryota > Viridiplantae > Streptophyta > Magnoliopsida > Malpighiales > Euphorbiaceae > Ricinus > Ricinus communis. The sequence goes on along the minus strand of NW_025963466.1, from coordinate 55,680 downwards.
GATGCCTTAATTCTCGTCGTTCCCTCATTCCTCCAAAAGAATCGTCTGCGATCACTTGAAAAATGATATCAAATAATATTGCTTACCAAGGTGATGATACCCTTCATCACCAAAGGGCTGCAATGCATGATTCTAATGCAATATGCATTACCATAAAATGCATGGTATATGATGCATGTCCTAAAAATGAGTTATGGTGCTTATAGTATACTAGCTCGGCATTTGATATGCATGTCCAATAGTGAAATACCATAATGTGTTTCTTTGTAGAGCTGGGCACAATATTGTATTTTGAAACACTTCTATTTTATTTATAAAAATAAGCAGTATTCACTTAAGCTTCATGGAATCCAAGTGCTTGAAAGATATGTACCAACCACTTTTCTTATTCTTTTCACAACCACAAAACTCAACCATATATGCTTTGACCTCTGCCCAACATTCTAAGTACTAAATTTGGCTTCACTTATTAAGATGGTATCTGATGTATTAACGAGACAAATTTTTCATGACCGCAGCTACACTCTGCACCAACCCTAAACTGTATTACATACTACCGAAACAATAATCAAAGCATCTAAGGTTGGTATGCCTTAATCACTTTTAGAAATGGCAAGGAGTCGACCTTGCATTCTAACATCTCATAGAAAAAGTGCACCACCATTTAGTAGAGAATTACAAATCTCTTGCTGCAGATACAACTATTCTAATCCTTAATATAAAACTATATAAACAGACAAGCCATCGAGAAACATAGAAAACAAACCTCCTAATGGAAAATGCTAAGACTAGAGTCAATGAGAACAAGCAAAGACAGACGTGATTCCTGACTCTGTAGCATCAAGGAAGCTAACCTAGGTTGAAAAGAATCTAAACCTAGGCTTGCCACGACCCAATCTGTGGGCCCGTGACCGGCGCTAGGGAATGGGTAGGCGTAAGGCCACCGAAACCCGTAGCAAGCATGACTAATCACTAACTCAATCAAATTATAATTTTATTCGTTATAACACTATTTCATTACTAATTTTCAACTATCCAAATACTAAATACTTAAATAAGTCTGTCAGCACAATTAGGTAATACCCTCTCGGTTGGTTTAACATGCCAAAACAAAGTAATAAGTTTTATAATCACTACTGTTGAGAATCTAGAATTCTAGTGATCAAACATACAAATAGAATTAGTTATATTAAAGTCGAAGATGAAGAAAGCTAGGCTGCCAAAGAAGAAGAATTGCAGAAAACCTAACAAACACCTGGAAAAAATAAAATTTGAGATTGTCAGTTTTGACAGTGAGTTAAAATCATATAAACCAAAAATAAATACAACCATCACAATGAAATATTTATTTAATTGGAATAAAATATTAAATCATATTAAAACACGTGTCATGCCATAATTCAAAAAAAAATACAATTTAGACGTTTTTGGACAAGTACCTCGGTAGAACCCTAACCCCAATACTAGCAGCCTTTCAGCTCTCTTATTGCAATAGGACTGGCGCCTAGAGAGCGAAGGTCAACCAGGTCACTTGATTCCTAATAAAGCTGGCACCTAGAGAGCAACACTCGACTAGGGACCTTTACTCTAGCAATCAAATTCTCACAGCCTAGAGAGTAGTACTCAACTAGGATAAATCCCAAAATCTTTTCCTACCTAACTCTGATTAATACAGGTGCACACGCGGTCCTAATGCAAGCCATCAGGTGGCATGTTCTAGTGCTGCCTCATCCCGAAGTTATAATCATAGCATGAATAATAATTATAAATAGTATAAATCACAAGCAAACATAAATTATTCAATAATATATAAAGAATTAAACTTAAATAACCTCGAGCATAGCAAACATGAAAATTATGTGTAATAATAATAATAATAATAATAATAATAAAATACCAATAAATATGATAACAAAAGTAATAATAATAATATTTATGATAATGAAAATAAAATTAATAATAATGATGCTAATAATATTCATAATAATTATTAATCAAATAAAATTACTAATAATAATTCTAATAATAATCATAATAAGAATTAATCAATTAACATTGCATTTAATTTACACATGACATAAGTGCAATTGATTATATGACTTTATCTCAGCTCGCCCACACCGCCTCCTACTCCTCAGGTGGTGCCGGCTGGATTGACGGATTATCTATTCATGAAAATAACTTAATTAATAAGATATTCATAATTTTCTGAGGACTAGACTTCTAGATTAGAGTGCCTAAGAAATTCCAACTCGGAAATTCTACCAAAAATTCGACAGAACCTCCGCTAAAATACATTTACTCCCGTAAAAACGGGTCCAAAGCCTGCTAAAAACACTTCAATATTCATGACATGTTTATCAGAAGTTTGGTCACCCATAACTGCATTATTTTTCCGACTCGCAACACACCATAAATCATAATTAATAACAAACAGTCTGTCATTAATATTTATTCCACAACCAACCCACAAATAATTTCCTGGTATCTAATTAATTATTCACAACCGCATTTATCACAAAATTGAATAATAATTAATCATACTAATTAATTCATAATATTTATAACTAAACTATCAATTAATTAAATTAAGTCAATTAGTTATTTATAATTAACAATTAATGGAGTTGTTAATTTCTAATAATTTTTAAATAATTTTTAAGCTTCAAATGAATTTTACCGAGCTAAAGAGATCCCAAAATTCTATTCGTTCGGAAAACAGCAGGGTCCGAAAGTTGGTACAATCAATACTGTCGGAATTCGAATTCAGAGGCGCCTACGAAGAGGGTTTTTGATGGTGGGAGCTCGTTTCCAACGTTGGATAGGCGAAAGGATGGCGGTAGGTAGCCGTTTTAACGGTGGCGGCGAAGAGGATGCTTCCTCCTCCTTACTACAACATAATCTAATGAGAGGAAGGGAAAGGAAGTAATTTTTCAAAGCTTCCTCTCTTCAAAACCGATTTTACTATCAAAACTGAAGAAAGAGATATTCAAATTTCAAAGCCTTTTGAAGAAAATTTATCTTTTGAATCCAAAGACCCTCTAGAAGCATAAAGAAAAAGACTATAAGTACATTCATATAGGCCTGGTCCAGGTAGGAATAAAGCCCCTTACCAGAGAAGGTTTAGATACTTCCATCTTAGCAGTCCTTAGAGATGCTAGGTTTACAAATTCTATGATTCTTTATTAGGTACTGTTGAGTCAAGCCTTAATAAAGGACGAATTTCTTTCAATTGTTTTCCAAACATTACATTTTCTTTAAATCATCAAAATGTTTTAAAGTGCATTGTTCTTCAAATAAAGACACATAATTACAAAATGCTTGAAGGATCTATTCCGATAGCATTGATTTTCAAAATACATTACAAAGCCATGATTTCTACTTTTGGTTCGAAACACAAACTCCACTCACCAAAAGGAGAAACCTTATTCCTCCAAACAGATCTTTCCAAATCCAATGCAACTATTCCAAAAACCATTTAATGGAAAGATATCACTCTTCCAGAAGAATGGATTCTCGAAGGTGCGACCCAACCTGAATCACCAAAGCAAATAGAGCCAAATACAAATCTCAGAAACATAACCCAGTTTCTAGATGGGAAAGTAAAGCTTACATTCAACAGGAAATCAACCTCTTTTAGATTTTCTGATGATGACTCTTCAACCTCAACCATAGATATTGGAAGGGTATCAAAAATACCTTTTGTTATTTATGCCCCTTACAAAGAACCAACCCCATCACAGACACAACCAAGATTTTCAACATCTGATATACCAAGCTCAAACACCATATTACAAAATGTTGATTACCAAAGCAATATCCCTAGACCTGTTTACAATGAACCAAAGAAAGATGATGATATAGAGACCGTCTCTACCCCCTCTTCACCATCACCATCTACAATAACCCAAAATCTAGAAGCAGAAATCAACATGATTTCAAAAGATTTTCAAATCAATAAAAAGCTTTTACATGAAGATTTCTATTAAAAAGAAAACCATTCCAAAAAACTTTGGTTTTTTAAACATTTTCTACAAGAAAAGGATGGTATCCAAGAAAGATACTACCAATTTTGCATACAAAACAGAATCCAAATCAAATTTTTTGATTAGTTTCAGATTTATTGCAAAGAACATAATATTCTTTATCCTTTCAAAGAAAAACTCATTAGTCCTGTTACTGTAAGGAACAAGACTCCAGAGTGGAAGGTCGGAGAAAACCAAACCATCCAGTCTGAACATCCTCCCATTAGGAAGATAACCATTTCTTATGGAGAGAACAAAATAGAAATCGCACCTTACAAATTAGTAGGAGAGGAGCTTGAGAAAAATGTCAAGAATATTGTTCAACGGAACAATTTCTCAAATACCTATCTTAACACAATAGGGAAACAGCTTGTTAGGATAGAAAGCCAAATCCAAAACCTCCTATAGTCTTCACCTCTCCAATTCCCAACACCAGTCATCCAAAAGAGATAAGCCAAACAGAAAAACTCAAAAATCCAGTCTTCAAACCCTACCAGATCTCAAAGCCTAGTCAAGACCAATTTCAGAAGCAAACTGAGTTTGTTAGAGCAGTCAGGGAACAACTTAGCAAATTAGCCACTTCTGAGTCCTCCAAAAACCTAGTACCCGATACTCCTCAAAGCAATAGGAATATCAGTGCTATAGATCAAGCCCAAAGTGATGAATCTAATAATTCAGAGCTTGAAAGTGTCACTGAAAAACCTTCCAATATCAACAGATTGGGATGGCAAGCCCCTAGATTGACTTGGCATACTTCTAGGAATACTGCCCCCTAGATCTAGGGATAGAAAATATAAATAATATCCTCACCCAATCTAGATTCAATGCCTCTTCCGTCTATGAATAGAATATAGATGAAATGTCAGAATACAACATTCTTGGTCTCTTACAATAGATGACTATGGCAGCTAATGCCTACAAAACCTAAAGCGGTTCCTCTGATAGAGCCATTGCTGAGCTCCTTATAGCTGGATTTTCTGGCCAGCTTAAAGGATGGTAGGATTACCATCTCACACAAGCACAACAGCTCCAAATCCTAGGTGCCATCCAAACCACCATAGAAGGGACCCCCATCTTAGATGAGCTAGGAAATCTTATTGAGGATGCTGTGTCAACCTTAATCTTGACGATTTCCCTCCATTTCATAGGAGACCCTTCTCTTCTAAAAGATAACAATGCTGAGCTTCTCAGTAATCTAACCTGTAAAAAGCTTAGCAACTTCCAAGCTTATAAAGATACTTTCCGGATCAGAGTTATGCTTAGGGAAGATTCAAACCAACCTTTCTAGAAAGAAAAGTTCTTAGCTAGTTTACCTAAGATACTAGGTGAAAGGGGTAGGAATACCATAAGGGAAGTCCATAATGGCCAGATCCCTTATGATTTCTACACTTATGGTGAATTAGTTAGCCTTACCCAGAAAGAAGGATTGAAGATTTGCCATGACCTTAAACTCCAAAGACAACTCAAATGGGAAATGAAGAAGACTAGGCAAGAACTGGGTAGTTTTTGTAACCAGTTTGAGTATAATCCCATAGAACCTTCACCTACCTGCAAAGAAAATTTTCCTAAATCTTTCAAGAAAAAATATTTTTTAAAAAATAGGAAAGCGCCTAAAAACAGAGAATTTCTACAAAGGCCATCCTCTTCTAAATTTCCAAAACAAAATTCCAAAAAAGATTTTAGCAAAATTACTTGCTACAAATGTGGGAAAAAGGGTCACACTTCAAAGTATTGCAAGTTTTCTAAAAAACTTCATGAGCTCCAAATAGAAGAAGAAATTTTGAGCAAAATTTCAGCTCTTCTTGTTGATTCCTCTGAATTAGAATTTTCGAATAGTGAGGAAGAGTTTCAAATTGATGAAATTAAAACCTCATCCGATTATTTAGAATCAGAATATGATGATATTCCAAAGAATATTAATATGCTCACTAGGCAACAAGAAGCTCTTCTTGAAGCCATTAAGCATATTAATGACCCTCAAATCCAAAAACAAGTTTTGAAAGAAATTCTAAAAACTGAAACCCTCGTCCCTTCCTCTAGTAAGAACACCTATGATCTTGGAAAAAGGGAAAAAGTTAAAGAACACTCTCCCTATTGTCCAAGAACTTCAAAAAGAAATCAAAGCCATTAAAACAAAACTCAAAGATTTGAAAGAAAAATAATAAATTGATTCTGTTTTGCTCCAAATCTTGATTCTTAAACAAAATAGTGATTCTGATTCTGAAGAAGAAAATGATTTTCAAAATCTTGAGGTTTCTGAAAATGTTCTAGAAAACTTCATTAATGTTTTAAAAGAAATAACCTCAAGAAAATATTTGATTCAAATAAAACTCATTTTCCCTGGTGATTTCCAAATAGAAACTATAGCTTTATCTCGATACAGAGCGGACCTCAATCAATTATGAGTTCCTAAAAGGTATCATCAAGAAATAAAAAAAGGCTCACTTGATTCTAAAAAGATTTTATTCTTACAAAGGATTTACGAACTGTTATTTTAAAGCTAAAGATTCAAAGATTGTTTTCCTTTTATAGAAAAACCCAAGAAGAGAAATCTCAATCTTATAAAAGCTCACTCAATTTATAATTTTGAGATAAATGCTTTGATTAAAGGAAAACAAACCCAACTTTTCCACCTAAAACAAGATATGGGTTTAAAAAGAATCCAAAGCCAACTGCAAAATGAGTTTATCCAAAGAAAAATTTTTGATTTGCAAAAGAAGTTTGAAAAAGAAGTTTGTTCTGATCTTCCTAATGCTTTTTGGAAAAGAAAACAGCATATGGTGGATTTACCATATGAAAAAGATTTTTGTGACAAACAAATTCCCACTAAAGCCAGACCCATCCAAATGAATGAAACCCTAGAAAGCCATTGTAGAGTAGAAATAAAAGATTTAGAGCAAAAGGGTTTAATTACAAAATCCAGATCCCCCTGGTCGTGTGCATCCTTCTATGTCAACAAAAATAATGAGATAGAAAGAGGAACACCTAGGTTGGTGATTAACTACAAACCTTTGAATAAAGCTCCAAAGTGGATTAGATACCCCATTCCAAACAAAAAAAATCTTCTTCAAAAGCTTCATTCCACTTTTATTTTTTCAAAGTTTGATATGAAATCAAGATTATGGCAAATCCATATTCATCGTAAAGATCGGTACAAAACTGCATTTACAGTTCCATTTGGTCAATACGAATGGAATGTGATGCCTTTCGGATTAAAAAATGCTCCTTCTGAGTTTCAAAAAATCATGAACGACATTTTCAATCCTTATTCAAAGTTTTGCATTGTTTATATCGATGATGTGCTAATCTTTTCAAATTCTCTAGAGCAACATTTCAAACATTTGGAGACATTTTTCTATGTTGTCAAGAAAAATGGTCTAGTAGTTTCAAAGTCCAAGGTATCTCTATTCCAAACGAAAACTAGATTTCTTGGATACTACATCTCCCGGGAATTCCCTCATAAAGACCAATGAAAAAGAAAGTACAAAGAAATGATTTTTGTTTTTTAACAGTTTTGTTCACCCCAATTGAAAGGTCTCTAGCTTTTACTTCAAAATTTCCAGATAAAATTTTGGAAAAAACTCAATTGCAAAGGTTCCTTGGCAGTTTAAATTATGTCATGGATTTTTATCCAAATTTGAACAGTTTAGCAAAACCCCTCCATGATAGATTAAGGAAAAATCCCCCTGCATGGACTGATGAGCATACAAAGATTGTCCAAAGCATTAAAAATGCAAGTTTCTAAAATTCCATGTTTACACCTAGCCGATCCATCTACATTCAAAATTGTTGAAACTGATGCATCAAATTTAGGATATGTGGAATTCTTAAACAAGTTCAAAACAACCAAGAATGCATTGTCCAGTTTACTTCTGCACATTGGAATGATACACAAAAGAATTATTCAACTATCAAAAAAGAAATTCTTTCGATAGTTTTATGCATTTCAAAATTCCAAAGCGACCTTTTAAATCAAAAATTTCTTTTAAGGATTGATTGTAAATCCGCGAAAGAAGTATTACAAAAAGATGTTCAAAATATAGCTTCAAAATAGATTTTTGCCAGATGGCAAGCCATTCTTTCCATTTTTTATTTTGAAATCGAATACATAAGAGGAGATTTGAATTCAATTCCAGACTTTCTAACCAGAGAGTTCCTTCAAACACAAGAGTGACAATGCCAAGAAAATTGAGAGCAAAAGACAGAGGAAAAGCCAACAAAAGCTGTTTAAAGCCCAAAAAAGGAGATTTTACCCTCCTCTACAAAGCCTATCAGAACCTAGACTGAAATCATCCAAGAAGAAATGAAAGAAGACCCAGCCCAAAAGCAATTCTATTTTCAGGAGTGGCTTGCACATTAAACTCCTGAATTTTTAAAGATGGTCGAAGAATATTCAAAGCAAGTAGTAGAGCTTCACCCCGAAGTCTCTCCAAAGACATCCTCCTCTTCCAACAAAGTTAAAGGTATACTTTCTATCCCTTTTTCAAAACCTGAGATAGCAATTTTCCCTCAAAACACAGAGCTCTCAAAGTATTTCAAAGCCTAACTCACAAGAAATAGTTTTGTCCCAAACAAAACTTTTCAAAACCAATGAGTATGTAGAAAGCAAAATTTCCAAAGCATTTTAACTATTGAGGAAGGATTCTATACAGAAAGCCCCTCAAAACTAGTTTCAAAAATTTTCCCTCCAGGATGGTACTTTAAACCCTAGAATATATCAAAACCCCAATCTTACTACCAGTCTATCCTTGAGGTAACTGGTTCTGCAAAATTCAAACACTTCAAAAAGCATAAAGACCACAAAGACCCTGCATATTCCACATGCACCATCCAAAGAATCCTCCACCCTTCAGATTGGGGAATGGATTTACATTCACCAAGATCTTTTCCAACTTCCCTCCAAAGCACCTACCCATCAAGCCTAAATACTTCTTTCAACTATTGGGATTACCAACAAGCTTGGTTTAATTCCTTTCTTTTACAAAATGAAGGACAAAGCCATTCTTGGGCTTTTATACTTCGACATAAGCACAATCCAAACTTTAAAAAGCTCATATTAGTTTAAACAATGGTGGAATTTTTATGGCAATGTTCCAGAGACCATAATTCCAGAAGTTCTACCTTTGTTTAATCTATTCAAAGTTCACTTTAAACCAAATAAAATAGAAAGACGTTTTCCCCCCTCACTTCTATTTTGTTCAAACTTCTTTCTCCCCTAGGTATGTGTATGGTATTTCCATTTCAACCAAGCAGCAGATGGAGAAATCATCCTTGCATGAAGATTCAAAGTCAAATGGTGGGATAAATTTAACCACCAAGAAAAATTATCTCTAAAGATGGTACAAAGTTTTCTTTCAAAGAATAGCTTCTTGCCACCTCCGAAAGAACAGACCACTTTCCTGGCATATAAGTCTTTCATTATTCCAAAGCTAGCGGCGGCTCAAATAGAAGAAGATTTCTTACAACTAATCAAACAATTGTCAGAAACTGCCTCTTCAAAAGGAAAATCTAAAGCTTCATCTTCCTCTTCTAGCACCAGCTCAGCAGCAATTGATCTAGATGGTGACTCGAATGAAGATGACTGTTTTGGGATATTTAAGCCCGTCAAATAACATCTTTGTAAAGCTCTTGGGTTGAAAACCAGAAATGGCAGCCCAAAATAATTCTGCAATGGGCCAAATGCCCAATAATAAAAAAAAAGTCCTTTTAAAAGAAAAGAAAGAAGACAAAAGAATCTGCACCGTTACTTTTTTAAAGTAAAAGATTCTTCACTGTTGAAACGTGGTAGACAACTCCTGCAAAAGACGTGGAGCCCCTCACTCCATTATCAAAAGCATCCAAAAGACGTGGAGCCCATCACTCCATTATGAAGAGCATCCAAAACAACAATTATGGAGCCTCAAGGCTAAAGACCTCTATAAATAGAGGAGCTACTAAAGAAGAAGGCAGACTGAAAAATAACAAGAAACTCTTGTATTCTTCAAGTCATACCATTAAAAATATAGTGAGAAAAGAGAGTGTAAGAGTGATAGTGAGAAACCACCTTCCTCTTGTATTCAAATACTCCTATAAGTTATATTTCTTTTGTTTAAAGCTTTCATTTTAAAGCTTTTATTTCAAAGTTTGTATATTTGTTCATCCATCAATCAGAAAGAATTTGTTATTTTATCTTATTTTCCATTTTCTTTTTAAGATTTAACAAGTGTATGCTCTGTGCTTGCCTCGTCTGAGGATCCTGCACACCAGAAACTTGTTAGTCTTCATATATTTTTTTATGTTCTATGCTTGCCTCGTCTGAGGATCCTGCACCAGAAACTTGTTAGTCTTCATATATTTTTAGTATATATATATATGTGTGTGTGTGTGTGTGTGTGTGTGTGTATGTGTATATGTGTGTGTGTGTGTGTATGTGTATATATAGATAATGGATTTGATTGTCCATTTTTTTGATATAATATATAATATAATATATAAGGCATCTTCCGGATAATTCAAATTGAAGCAATTGGATGTCTGACTAGGGCCTATATGACATGACCGATCAATAGAAATACTATATATATATATATATATATATATATATATATATATATATATATATATTTGTGTGTGTGTGTGTGTGTGTGTGTGTCTATGTACATACATACATACTAAAGTATCTACAGTAACATCTCCACTAAAGAAAATAAACACACACATATATATATGTATAGATATATGTATATGTATATATATATGTATGTATATGTATATATATATGTATATATATGTGTGTGTGTATGTATATATATATATATATACATATATATAGATATGCATACATACATATATATATATACATACATACACACACACATATATATATATATATATATATACATATACATAATTTCACTTGGATTAATTGAAAGCAACATAATTTCTTCATCGCACGCGTGGATTTGCGTTTTGTCTTACTTGATCATCAAGTCATGCTCCAATACTACTAGTGAAGCTTGTCAATTACGTTCTGATGATTCCTTAACAAAAATAAGAGAAAATTTGCATGGGTGTACCTAATAACACTCCAAGCCAATTTACTTCATTATATGACTCCCAACACATCAAAACATGCGCATTATTGAATTGAACTTGATATGTACCAACCACTATCACATGGATTTCATGAAGATGGACTTAATGAAGATGAGCAAGGGCATGGAGGAGTTCAGCCAAAGCTTCAAAGCCCAAGATCAAAGTCACGCTATTGAGGCTAAAGATCCAATATAATTACCTAAAGGCCCAATAACTAGATCAAGATCCAAGAAGTATCAACAAGCCTTAATTCAACATATGTAAGGCCTTATGAATTTAGAGTCATATAATGGAGGCCTAACTCAACTTAATATATTACAAGTCCAAGTATTGGGCCGGAGTGTTAGTGAAGGCCCGATTCAACTTAATGTATTACAAGTCCAAGTATTTTAATGGGCTTACTTAATCTTTTATTTCAGCTCAAAAAGACCAAAGTAGTTGATTTGGAGCATATGAAGACTTTAGGCTTAACTTAGCTTATGTTTAAGGCCCATATGCATGACTTAAGTAAATAAGAGTTTCTTTACTTAAGTTGGGAGGCTACACATGTTATTTATCCTAGTTAGGACTTTGTTTTACGTATCTCTTTTTATTAGGAAGGTTATCTTTGTTCTGTATGAGATGTAAATCCTTATTAATTAAGATTTAGGATTTTGTAAGGCCTATAAAAGGCTTACAAATTTTGATGTGAATTAAGTTGAACTTGAATGATAAATGGTGTTTTACCTTCAAAGATTGTTATGCTTTATTTTTATGTTCTTCAAAGAATACATGGTTAAAGAACATTCAAAGAAGGTTGAACAACTCCTTTATGGACTGTTTTGAAGGATTGGGGTTTTAAGAACTTAGTTTTCTTAGGGTTCTAATTCTCTTGTTCATTCTAAGATACTTGATTCTAGCTTTCTTAGGATTGAAAACTAGATTGTGTTTTGGATTTTTAAGTTAGTATTTTAGGGGTCCATAATTCAAAAAGAGTTCTCAAGGTCTATTCTTGGAGGTTCTCTAACATTTGGTATCAGAGCATTGGCTTTAAAACCAGGTGTATCACTAGCATGGAATCCCCTTACTTATCTTTGTGTTTTTCTTGTTTTCCTTAATCTTTGATTTCTTATTCTTATTTTGTTCTTTAGTTTTGTCTTTGAATCTGTTCTTTTTCATTAGAAAATTAGATTTGGTCTTGTTGTTTGTCATAGAAAAAGGTTCAGCCATTGTGGTAATCATACAAAGAAAAAGAGTTATTGTCAAGAAGAATTTAGATTTGCATTAGAAAAAAAAAATCAAAATCCTAGTTGGAGTTGGAGATATATTCCTTGTTTAGAAAGAATTTCAGCATATACCAAATTATATCCAACATTCTTAATATGATTTGTTTGAGATCAAATCTTCCCAGTTAACATTATGTCATTCATGTGAGGCCCTCATACTTCTTTATGCATCTCGTCCATTAAATCATGCACTTCCACTTTAGTAACGTATCAAAGCTAGCCACCTGAAGTCATTCTTTTGTGTAGTACTCTTTGATGGCTGATGTAGTTCTTGGCTTGTCCACAGTACATACCTTTCCTTCATAGTTGCTTCCTTCGAATATTCCATGTCTTCTACTAATCACTTTAGATCATGAAACCAAGGCTTCTATTCCGGCCCCATTTAGACTTGCATTATTCAGTCTCCCTAATGACAAGGTGTACCTGATTTTACAATCACTAGCGGATTCACCAGAAGCGGTAAAGGTTCTCCCACATAGACATTAGGGTAGCCAATGTGTTTGCCATCTGGTTTTCATCTTATGGCCAGTGTATAAATGAACACTTAAAGATGTAGCAAACCAAAGTCTTGAGATAGTTGACATATGGCTTCAACCTTTCTTCTTTCACTTTCCATTCTTCAATGGCTTGTTAAATCACCAGCATGGAATCCCCTTAGACCATTAGTTGTTTCGCTCCTATTACCATGGCCGCTTCTAATCCAAATAAACATGCTTCGTACTCCGCTATGTTATTTGTCACTTTAAAGTCTAATATTTTGGCCATTGAAAGTATTTCTCCTTTCGACGTGACCAAAACTACTCCTAACCCTACACCTTTCGAATTTACTACTCCATCTAAGTAGACCTTCCGTTCTTGAATCTCGATTGCCCCCAGATTTTCATCATGAAACTCCAGATCTCAAGAGTCGTCTCTCTCGATTGCATTTTGTGTCAAGAACTTTTCTACAGCCTTACCCTTGACTACTTTCTTAGTGACATACTCGATGTCGAATTTTGTTAACAACACTAACCTTCTAGCCAGCTTCCCTATGAGAGATGGAGCTTCAAACAGATACTTTAACGGGTCTATTTTTGAAATTACTTGCACCCTACTAGAAATAGTGTCTCAATTTCTCATAGCCTATACCATGGCTAAGAAAGTCTTCTCCACGAGGTTATACTTTGACTCATAAGGTAGTAATTTCTTACTAAGATCATAGACCGATTACTCCACATCATTAGGCCCATATTATGCTACCATTGCCCCTAGGGCTTCCTCCTATAAGGTCAAGAATGGAATCACCGGCTTGCTATCCTTTAGCAGCTTCAATACCAATGGCTTCATCATATACTCTTTAATTCTGTCAAGCGCCTTCTAATAGTGCTCATCCCACACAGCGGGTTAGTGTGCTCTCAAAAGCTTGAAGATAGGATCACAAATCATTATGAGCTTGGAAATAAACCTACTGATGTACTACAAACATCTTAGAAGTCTTTTGACTTGTTTCTCTGTCTCTAATGTTGTCATCTCTTGAATAGTCTTTACCTTGTCCGGGTTAATTTTTATTCCATGATGAGTTATTATTTATGCTTATCCTTTAGGGGTGTGTTACTGCTATTATGACCTTGCCTCCCTCTTTTATATCTAAAGGAGAAAATGAAGAAGATTTGGTCGAGATCCAAGGAGCATCAAACACTAGGGGGTAGTCATTTAAAATACTAGAGGAGGATTGTTATAGTGGCATCACAACTCAAGCACTCAAGCCAACAAACCAAAAATAAAGAACATAAACAAAGAAAGGATATGAGAGATAAGTCTAGGTTTGGCAGCACGAGTCTTCATAAGTCTGCAAGGTTCTTGAAAGAATCATAACTAGCCTCAAGTATTTGGTTGCATGTCATTTTTTATAGTGCGAAAGCCCTCATTCCATAAGAAGAAGAAACTAGAAGCTAAATATGAATAAATAAATAAATAAAATGAAAAAACTAAAGTCAAATCAAGAACTAGAGAGGAGTTGAGTAGCCAACAACTCTCATAGTGCCAAATTTTATGAGCCAGCTTAATGAAAACAAGAAAAAGTTTTGCATGGGCATACCTAATAACACTGCTGCCAAAACTAGTTCATTATATGCGTCCTAAACATCAAAATATGAGCATTCCCACTTGGATTAATTGAAAGCAAAATGATTTCTCCATCACGTGCGTGGACTTGTGTCTTATCCTACTTGATCATCAAGTCACACTATAATGCTATAGATAAATGTCACAACCAAATTTATTTCTTTCTTTTTTATTAATAATTAATATTCATTAGCATGTCATTAAACATATCATTTGCATCATGATTATGTATGATCTATTTTATTATATTATGTGGTAGATAAATAAATTATTTAGTTACATACTGATTTAATTGAAAAGTAATGATTTTGGACTAAATTGGAAAGTTAGAAAGAAAGAGGATTAAATTGTAAAATTGTCTATTTTTACACCAATATACCACCTCTTTCATTTGTTCATTTCTACGCATGCTTTCCTATTTCCTCTTCTTCTTTGTCTTTCTCATTCTTTTCCTTTTCTTCTTCAACCTTGATTTTCCAAATCAAACTCTACAAACTTTTAGTAAGTGAAAATTTAATTCTTCTTTTAAGTTTGAAAGATTTGGGCTTTCTTAATCAAGGGAAACAAAGGTGACTAATTTTAATTGCTTGATCTTGCTGTAAATTAGGATTAATGATATGAAATTGTTGATGATTATGTGTTTTGGAATTGTTTAATCAAGAGTGAATATGCTATTACTTGTGATCTTGAAGATGAAATTTCTGGGCAGATATTTCACCTCTGATTTCGTGACCTTAGAGGCATTATCTCGAAAATTTCCAAACTTGAAAGTTGTAGGTATATGTTTCAAGAATATATCTCTGTAAAATGGTTTTGCAGATCGTTGAGTGAGTAGGAACTTATGAGGTTCGATTTGCTGCTGCTCTGTTTATGGTTCAGCAGGTGACCTGGTTATTGTGCTGATATTTTGAGGCATTTAGAGGCTGAACCAAGCAGAGAGTTAAACATGAAAGTTGTTCATTTATATATCTAGTATATGTCTGCAAAATTTCATAATTGTTGGTTGAGTATAACGTGAGATATGTTGAACTTAATATGGCCTGCTCGAAACTGTTTTAAGCAGAAATCGGACTTAAAATTCAGAAATTTGTTGCTAATTGTGTGTTTCACAACTTGAGCTAGAGAAGTCCAAATTGAGTAAAATTAGTGTCTATAAAAACTTTAGAATGTCAGCTTTATATCTGGAGAGTTTCATCAGAAAATTTATTCGTTTGATTGGTCATTTAATAGGAAACGTTTTTCTGTTCTGTTTAGATGGAAATTGGAGCAGCTGTATAGAAAATGCCATAACTATTTCTATACCAATGATTTTGAAGTGATTCTTTCTGCTATGGTTTCTAGAAAAATGGAAGTGTAATTCTGGAAAATATGAGATTTTTACTAATTATACATAAGTTTTGGTGTAATTTCTAATTCAGTACCTACAAGCTGCCTTCATCAACAAATATGTTGATTTGTTGTCATTCATCTCATGCATCATATTAATATCTAGAATATATGTTATTTTGTTGAAATGTGATGTTTTATGGATAGTAAAGATATGTATATTTATGCCTTGTGATTGAATTGTATTTGTATTGAATATGTGAATAGGTTCATCCAAAGGCAAGGAAGTGGTAAGAGAAAAAGAATAAGATTACTTTGTTATCCTATAAATTTTGGTAAGTATTTAATAGACTAAACTTTGTGTATATTGAGTAGGAACTGGTGTTTGATTACTTGATAATTTCTTGGTTGACTGAGTTGATATTAGTTATGTTTTTGGCTTGTTGTAAAGTGAATTGATTGTGATGTGTTGTGAAGTGAATTGATTGTGATGTGTTGTGAAGTGAAATGATTGTGATTAAGGATTGATGAATCTTGTATGGATATTGTGTGATCGGGAAAGCTGAGCCGGATAGTCTTGTCAAGTGGTTACTGAAATTTAAAAATGTGAGGAAATGTAAGGATGAGTCATCTGATCCTAATTTGATAGAAATAATGTGGAATTGAATTATTTGACTTGGTTGAGTTTGAGATTATTTGCATTATGTGAGATGAAATTATTTGTTTATGAGAATAATTGAAATGGTTGATTTTGTGATTGTTAGTTAAGTGTTGGTATAATTTTCTACATTGATAAAGACTTGATAATTCTAGTCTAATATGCATAGTTTAGTAAATTAAATGCTTATTGAGTCGCTAGCTCATTCCTTAGCAAATTTGTTTTTCAAGTTAGTGCAGTTGTAGATAGCCTTAGCTGTGCATTGCTCTCTTTGCATCAGTCAATATTATCAGGTGGGCCAGAGGAGTTCTCTAAAGCATTGGGGCATTTTGGGAACTTATGTGAATTAAAATAATGTATGAATATTCCTTATATATATTAACTATGTCTTGTCACTTAGATTGTATGAATGTATATTGTAACTAAGTAGTAAATTATGTTTATAAAGTTAAATATATATATATATTGCTATTCAATTGGATGTTTGAGTTGGGGTGCGACAGTTTTTGGTATCAGAGCGGGGATTAGACCATTGGGACATAAGTTTGAGTACTTATATTTGTGTTTATGTTATGTTATATGAAGGTGTGTATGTGTTGTGATATGTTAAAGTGAGTTGGAATTTTTAATATGTTCCAATATGTTAAATGCTTGTGTGATTGAATTGATGGGAATAGAGGGGATTAAGAGCATAACATGCAAGCATATAGTAATTATGCACAACCATTTATTGTTGTGAAGTTTGTTAATGATATAGGCATGGATGAGCACTCCACTAGCCCAGTAGGTTCACATGAGTCAGTTCATGCACATCATATTGAACAAGAACAGATGCATGAAAATGAATAGTCACAAGGAAGAGCTGAAGGGTATGCTCAGCAAATAGCTGAAGAGTTAAGAAGATTAGCTCAACAACGGTCACCACCTCCACTAAACGTACCTGCATTGGATGCAAACTTTGGAAAGTTAAGAAAGCATGGCGGGAAAGAGTTTGAGGGGAAAACTGATCCAAATGTAGCAGAGGAATGGCTAAAGTCTGTTAAAGGTGGGGAATGACATGGAAGAATTCTTAAAGGAGTTCAAGATGAAGTATATGCCACCAATATATCAAGAGGAAAAACTTGAAGACAAGAGAAATAGATTTGAGAGGGTTTGAGATTGGAGATACGTGAAAGTTGGCGGTGCAACCACCTACCTTTATTGCTTTATTGGAAGCAAGAGCGAAGAATTATTCTGATAATTGGGACATTTACTCCATCTTTCTCTAGAGGTGCCTCATTTATACCTAGGGGGATTAGGAAGTCAGTGAGGAGGTTTTAGAGGAAGGGGTAGTCATCAGTTTAGAGGGCCAAGTAGTATAACTTTAGGTAGAAGTGGTGGATCAGTGAACATGCGAGGTAATTCTGGGTTTACTGGTAGAGGATATAGACCTGTTTGTGGCACTTGTGGAAGGACCTATTCAGGAGAGTGTTGGGGACCGAGAGTGCACATTTGTTATAGATGTGGAAAACCTGGACATTATGCCAATGAGTATGTAGTAGGTAGAGGAGCATCGAGTACCTACCATTCAAGAGGACAAAGTAGTGTTGGGGATAATGTAGTACCTACAACGACTGGTCGTGGAAGAGGTATGGGAGGTAGAAGTGCAGCTACAGCAGCATATGTCCATATTGAAGATGCGAACCAATCCTTACCGTAGGCAAGAGTGTATGTTGTTACGAGGCAGGAAGCAACTACTTCTCCAGAGATAATAATTGGTATAATTCCTATTTGTAGGCATGATGCATATGTGTTAGTTGACCCCGGATCTACATGTTCATTCATTTCATGTGATTTTGCATTGAAAATGCATTATGCCATTGAATCTTTAGGACATGATATCTGTGTTTTGATGCCTGCTGGAGGAGTAATAATGGTGAATACTGTAGTTCGGGCTTGTTCTGTGATGATTTGTGGTACAAATATGTCAACAGACCTAATTGTGATCAATTTGCGAGATTTTGATGTGATATTGGGAATGGATTGGTTTTCTAGAAATCATGTCATAGTTGATTGTTTAACGAAGGAAGTAGAAATGGTTATAGATGGGGAAATAAAAACAGTGTTCATGGGTGACAAGAAAATTGTGCCTACATGTTTGATTTCTGCTGCTACTGCTTTTCATTTAATGAAATTTGGGTGTGATGCTTATCTTGTGAATGTGGTAGACACTGGAATTGTTAGTCCAGGGGTTTCAGAGGTACCAATAGTCAAAGAATTCCCAGATGTATTTCTAGAAGAATTACTTGGATTGCCACCTCAAAGAGAAGTGGATTTTGACATTGAAACTATTCCAGGAGTTGCTCCTATTTCTATAGCACCTTACAGAATGGCACCAGTAGAATTACAGGAATTGAAAAAGCAACTTGAGGATTTATTGGAAAAAGGTTATATTCAACCTAGTATATCACCGTGGGGAGCTCCAGTATTTTTTTGTGAAGAAAAAGGATGGAAGTATGAGACTTTGCATTGATTATAGGAGGTTGAACCAAGTTACTATCAAGAACAAATATCCTTTACCTCGCATTGATGATTTGCTTGATCAACTCAGAGGGGCTGTTGTATTCTCCAAAATTGATTTGAGATCTGGGTATTGGCAATTAAAGATTAGAGAGACTTCTATACCTAAAACGGCATTTCGAACACGATATGGTCATTATGAATTTGTTGTTATGCCATTTGGTTTGACCAATGCACCTGCAGCATTCTGAAGACCATGAACATCATTTAAGAACAGTACTACAAACTTTAAGAGAAAAGCAGTTATATGGTAAGTTCAGTAAATGTGAGTTCTGGATGAATAACATTGCATTCTTGGGGCATATTATATCTGCAAAAGGTGTTCAACCGGACCCATCTAAGGTGAAGGCTATTCAGGAGTGGGAATCACCAAGAAATATTTCAGAAGTTCGTAGTTTTCTGGGATTGGCTGGGTACTATAGAAGATTCGTGAAGAACTTCTCCATTTTAGCAAAGCCATTGACTAATCTGTTGAAGAAACAAGTGACTTTTCAGTGGAATGATAAATGTCAAGCTAGTTTTGAGGAGTTGAAAAATAGATTGATTACAACACCTATACTTACATTACCCATACAAGGAGGGGAATATGTAGTCTATACAGATGCTTCACTTAATGGTTTGGGTTGTGTATTGATGCAGAATGGAAGGGTCATTGCTTATGCTTCTAGACAACTTAGACCTCATGAACAAAATTATCCTACACATGATTTAGAATAGGCTGCAATTATACATGCTTTGAAAACTTGGAGACATTATCTTTATGGAGAGACATTTTGAATATTCACTGACCACAAAAGCTTAAAGTACATACCTACACAGAAAGAGTTGAACCTCAAGCAACGAAGATGGATGGAATTGTTGAAGGATTATGATTGTACCATTGATTATCACCCAGGAAAAGCAAATGTTGTGGCAGATGCACTTAGTAGGAAGACTTTGGAAAGGGTTGCAGGTATGATTTCATATCAGATGAGTTCCTTAATTTCGCTAAGAGCTATGGATATGCATTTTTCTATAAAGAATGGGGTATTATTGACTACAGTGAAGACTAGTCCCCAAATACTAGATGAGATCAAACATGCATAAGGTAGTGATGCATACTTAAAGAAGTTACAGAAGAAGGTGCAACATGGTAAGACAAATGAACTAATCGAGCGAGATAATGGAATGTGGGTTATAAAAACCAAAGTATATGTACCTAATGTAGCCGCATTGAAACAAAAGATTCTTTGGGAGGCTCACAATTCTCCTTATTCAATGCACCCAGGGAGTACAAAAATGTATAACAATTTGAAGCCACATTATTGGTGGTCAAGCATGAAGAGGGAAGTTGCAGAATATGTAGCTAAATGCCTAACTTGTCAACAAGTGAAAGCAGAACATCAATCACCTGCAAGTAAATTACAATCTTTAATTATACCTGAGTGGAAATGGGAAAGAATTACTATGGACTTTGTTGTTGGTTTGCCTCGCACTTTTAGGAGAAATGATGCTATTTGGGTAATAGTTGATAGGTTAACAAAATCAGCACAATTTTTACCTATTCAACAGAATGATTCATTGGATAAGCTAGCCAACTTGTATGTGAAAGAAATTGTTAGGTTGCATGGTGTACCTAGCTCCATTATTTCAGACAGGGATCCTCGGTTTACATCTCATTTCTGGAAGAGCTTACAAGTGGCAATGGGAACTAAATTGCATTTCAGTACTACTTTTCATCCTCAAACAGATGGGCAATCTGAGAGAACCATTCAAACTTTTGAAGACATGTTACTGCCTTGTGCATTAGAGTATAGCGGAAATTGGGATGAACAGGTACCACTTATGGAATTTGCTTATAATAATAGTTTTCATTCTAGTATTGGTATGCCACCATACGAGGCATTATATGGGAGAAAATGTAGAAGCCCTATATGTTGGGATGTAGAAGGGTTGAGACAATTGGAAGGTCCTGAAATTATTCAAGAAACAATAGACAAGATACAAGTTGCAAAGCAGTGTATTAAGGCCACACAAGATAGATAGAAAAGCTATGCAGATAAACACAGAAGGGAAATTGAGTATGAAGTTGGGGATAAGGTTTTCTTGAGAGTATCACCATGGAGGGGTATCCTTCGATTTGGTAAACAAGGTAAACTAAGTCCTCGATATATCGGGCCGTATGAGATTTTAGAGTGAGTTAGTCCTTTAGCCTATAGACTTGCATTACCCCCAGAGTTAGCTCAAGTACATAATGTTTTCCATGTTTCTATGCTTCGACGATATCGATCTGATCCTAGCCATGTTATCAAGATACCAGAAATTGAAGTTTCTGAGAAACTCACATATGTTGAAGAACCGATTCAGATATTAGACCGACAGGTTAGAAAATTAAGAAACAAGGAAATTCCTATGGTAAAGGTGAAATGGAGTCAACATTCATCTAAGGAAGCAACTTGGGAAGTAGAGAAGCATATGATGGATAAATACCTGAGCTTATTTGACATGTCTATTGGCGATTAGTTAAATTCAAGGACGAAATTTTCTAAGTGGGTAGGAATTGTCACAACCAAATTTATTTATTTCTTTTTTATTAATAATTAATATTCATTAGCATGTCATTAAACATGTCATTTGCATCATGATTATGTATGATCTATTTTATTATATTATGTGGTAGATAAATAAATTATTTAGTTACATACTGATTTAATTGAAAAGTAATGATTTTGGACTAAATTGGAAAGTTAGAAAGAAAGAGGATTAAATTGTAAAATTGCCTATTTTTACACCAATATACCACATCTTTCATTTGTTCATTTCTACGCATGCTTTCCTATTCCCTCTTCTTCTTTGTCTCTCTCATTCTTCTCCTTTTCTTCTTCAACCTTGATTTTCCAAATCAAACTCTACAAACTTTTAGTAAGTGAAAATTTAATTCTTCTTTTAAGTTTGAAAGATTTGGGATTTCTTAATCAAGGGAAACAAAGGTGAGTAATTTTAATTGCTTGATTTTACTGTAAATTAGGATTAATGATATGAAATTGTTGATTATTATGTATTTTGGAATTGTTTAATCAAGAGTGAACATGCTATTACTTGTGATCTTGAAGCTGAAATTTCTGGGCAGATTTTTCACCTCTGATTTCGTGACCTTAGAGGCATTATCTCGAAAGTTTCCGAACATGAAAGTTGTAGGTATATGTTTCAAGAATATCTCTGTAAAATGGTTTTGCAGATCGTTGAGTGAGTAGGAACTTATGAGGTTCGATTTGCTGCTGCTTTGTTTATGGTTCAGCAGGTGACCTGATTTTTGTGCTGATATTTTGAGGTACTTAGAGGCTGAACCAAGCAGAGAGTTAAACATGAAAGTTGTTCATTTATATATGTAGTATATGTCTGCAAAATTTCATAATTGTTGGTTGAGTATAACGTGAGATATGTTGAACTTAATATAGCCTGCTCGAAACTGTTTTAAGCAGAAATCGGACTTAAAATTCAGAAATTTGTTGCTAATTTTGTGTTTCACAACTTGAGCTAGAGAAGTCCAAATTGAGTAAAATTAGTGTCCATAAAAACTTTAGAATGTTAACTTTATATCTGGAGAGTTTCATCAGAAAATTTATTTCTTTGATTGGTCATTTAATAGGAAACTTTTTTCTGTTCTGTTTAGATGGAAATTGGAGCAGCTGTATAGAAAATGCCATAACTATTTCTATACCAATGATTTTGAAGTGATTCTTTCTGCTATGGTTTCTATAAAAATGGAAGTGTAATTCTGGAAAATATGAGATTTTTACTAATTGTACATAAGTTTTGGTGTAATTTCTAATTCAGTACCTACAAGCTGCCTTCATCAACAAATATGTTGATTTGTTGTCATTCATCTCATGCATCATATTAATATCTAGAATATATGTTATTTTGTTGAAATGTGATGTTTTATGGATAGTAAAGATATGTATATTTATGCCTTGTGATTGAATTGTATTTGTATTGAATATGTGAATAGGTTCATCCAAAGGCAAGGAAGTGGTAAGAGAAAAAGAATAGGATTACTTTGTTATCCTATAAATTTTGGTAAGTATTTAATAGACTAAACTTTGTGTATATTGAGTAGGAACTGCTGTTTGATTACTTGATAATTTCTTAGTTGACTGAGTTGATATTAGTTATGTTTTTGGCTTGTTGTAAAGTGAATTGATTGTGATGTGTTGTGAAATGAATTGATTGTGATGTGTTGTGAAGTGAAATGATTGTGATTAAGGATTGATGAATCTTGTATGGATATTGTGTGATCGGGAAAGCTGAGCCGGGCGGATAACTACCTGAGTATGTGAGATGGCAAGACTGAGCCGGGCGGATAGTCTTGTCAAGTGGTTATTGAAATTTGAAAATATGAGGAAATGTAAGGATGAGTCATCTGATCCTAATTTGATAGAAATAATGTGGAATTGAATTATTTGACTTGGTTGAGTTTGAGATTATTTGCATTATGTGAGATGAAATTTTTTTTTATGAGAATAATTGAAATGGTTGATTTTGTGATTGTTAGTTAAGTGTTGGTATAACTTTCTATATTGATAAAGACTTGATAATTCTAGCCTAATATGCTATAGTTTAGTAAATTAAATGCTTATTGAGTCGCTAGCTCATTCCTTAGCAAATTTTTTTTTCAGGTTAGTGCAGTTGTAGATAGCCTTAGCTGTGCATTGCTCTCTTTGCATCAGTCAATATTATCAGGTGGGCCAGAGGAGTTATCTAAAGCATTGGGGCATTTTGGGAACTTATGTGAATTAGAATAATGTATGAATATTCATTATATATATTAACTATGTCTTGTCACTTAGATTGTATGAATGTATATTGTAACTAAGTAGTAAATTATGTTTATAAAGTTAAATATATATATATATTGCTATTCAATTGGATGTTTGAGTTGGGGTGCGACAATAAACCTTATCAATTATGTTCCCTTGACTCCTTAATGAAAATATGGGAAAATTTGCATGCGCGTACCTAATAATAGTCCGGCCTAATTTGCTTCATTATATTGCTCCCCAGCATGAAAACACGCACATTCCCACTAGTATTAATCGAAAGCAATATGATTTCTCCCTTACGTGCATGGATTTGCATCTCGTGCTGCTTGATCATCAAGTCACACCTCAATGCCACCGGTTAAGCTTGTCAATTGCGTTCCTATGATTCCTTAACAAAAATAAGGGGAAATCTGAGTGAGCGTACTGAATAATACTATGGCTCAATTTTACTTCATTATATGCCTCCCAAACATCAAAACGTGTTCATTCCCACTTGGATTAACATAAAGCAACATGATTTCTCCCTTACATGGGTGAATTTCCATCTCGTCCTGCTTGATCATTAAGCTAAGCTCCAATGCCACCGATCAAGCTTGTCAATTGCAATCCCATGTTTCTTACACCAGTCCTTCTATCATCAAGAGTCCTCATGCCTTAAGGAATAAGGAATGATTGAGATCCCAATGGTGGAATCTTGAATTGGAATATTTGGGTATGCCTCAATTCTCGTCATTCCCTATTTCTTCCAAAAGATTCATACGCGATCATTTAGAGAATGATATCAATACTCGATCAACTAATTTTATTTATTTACATTTTTCGAAGCATTAGATCGGTGCCTATAATTACTGCTTCTATGCACTTGCACTCAACACTCATGTCTATGCCCCCCAAATAAAACCAAACCATCATACTAGACAGAGATTATAAAGAAAGATACAAAAGAAACAAACAAAATGAGAACATAGGTAGGGTTTTCAATCCGATAAGGAAAAAAATCACAAGTTCTTTATTCTTTTTCATATGGCTAAGCTTTAGGATCAAATCAATTTCATTCAAACATATGGGTCGACAAAAAACATAAAAGAAGGAAGGACGTGATGTGATAAGTCTATGTTCACTAGCACGAGTGTTCATAAGTCCATAAGATTCTTTAAAGAACCCATAACTTGATTTCTCTTAAGGTCAAAAATGGAAATAATATTCTCACTAGCCTCAAGTATTCGGTTGCATGCAGTTTTTATAGTATGAATGCCCTCATTCTACTAGAAAAAGAAACTAGAACCTAAATATGAAAAAATAAATAAAGAAAGATGAATAAACTAAGATCAAATCAAGAACCAAAAAGGAGTTGACTGGTTAATAACACTTGTAGTTCCAAATTTTATGAGCTAGCTTAACGAAAAAATAAGGAGAAATTTGCATGGGCCTACCTAATAATACTCCTACCAAAATTACTTCATTATATGCATCAAAAACATGAAAATGCTGGCATTCCAACTTGTATATGCTTGGATTAATTGAAACAATATGATTTCTCCCTTACACGTGTGGATTTACGTCTTGTCCTGCTTAATCATCTGACTAAGCCCGAATGCCAGTGGTCAAGCTTGTCAATTGTGTTCTCATGATTCCTTACACCAATCCTTATGTCATCAGCAGTCCTTATACATAGAGAAACAAGGAATGATGCAGATTCTAATGATGCACATCCTGAATCGAAATATTTAAGAGTGCCTCGATTCTCGTCATTCCCTCTTTACTCCAAAAGTTTCGTTCGCGATCATACCGACAATGATATTAATAATCAATCAACTAATTTTCTTTCTTCGCATTTGTCCAAGCATTGGATCAGTGCCTATGATTGCCGCTTCCACACACTTTCACTCAACAGTCGTGTTTATGCTCCCTAAATGAAACCAAACTAACATGTTATACAAAGGGGCACAAGAAATGAATAAAAAGAGAACATAGGCAGGATTTCTGATCCGATAAGGAAATAAATCATAAGTTCTTTGTTCTCTTCCATACAATTATGCATAAAGATCAAATAGAAATGTTATAAACACATGGGTAGACAAAGAACACAAAAGAAATGAAGGACCTGAGTGATAAGTCTATGATCGCTAATGCGAGTCTTAATAAGCCTGTAGAGTTCTTGAAAGAATCGATAACTTGATTTTTCATAAGGTAGAAAGATAAAATAATATGCTCACTAGCCTCTAGTATTCGGCTACATATGGTTTTTATAGTGTCGATAGCCCTCATTCCATAAGAAGAAGAAACTAGAAGCTAAATGTGAATAAATAAATACAGAAAGATGAATTAAACTATAGTCATACCAAGAACTAGAGAGGAGTTCACTGGTCAACAACTCCCGTAGTCCTAAATTTTAAGAGCCAACTTAACAAAAACAAGGGAGAGTTTGTGTGCGCCTGCATAATAACACTTTAACCCAAATTACTTCATTATATGCGTCCTAAACATCAAAATTATTGTATTTTAGCTTTTATTATTCTTGGATCAATCGAAAATAACATGATTTCTCCCTTATCTACGTGAATTTACATCTCGTCCTACTTTATTATCAAGTAAGCCCCAATGCCACCGATCCAACTTGTCAATTGCATTCCCATGATTCCTTATGCCAATCCTTGTGTCATTAGGAATCCTTGTTCCTTTAGAACAAGGAATGATGGAGATCCCAATGGAACAAATTATTTATCGGAATATTTGGGTATGCCTCGATACTCGTAGTTCCCTCATTCCTCCAAGAGTTTCATCTGAAATCATACATTGAATGATATCAATACTGGATAAACTAATATTATTTCTTCCAAAAGATTCATGCGTGATCATTCAGAGAATGATATCAATACTCGATTAACTAATTTTCTTTCTTTACATTTGTCCAAGCATTGGATCAGTGTCTATAATTGCCGATTCCATGTGCTTTCACTAAACAATCATATTTATGCTTCCCAAATAAAACCAAACCATCATATTAGATTAATAGGAACAAAAGAAACAAACAAAATGAGAACATAAGTAGGACTTTGGATCCTAGTGAGAAAAATAATAAAAAATTATTTGTTCTCTTCCATACAACTATGCATAAGGATCAAACTAGAATTGTTATAAACACAAAGGTAGAAAAAGAACATAAAAGAATGGAAGTGCGTGAGTGATAAGTCTGTGTTCACTAGTGCGAGTTTTGACAAGTTTGCAAAGTTCTTTAAAGAATTGATAACTTTATTTCGTGCAAGGTAGAAAACTGAAATAATATACTCACTAACCTAAGTATTTGGTTGCATGCGGTCCTTATCATTCTTTATTTCCTCTAAAATATTCATTTGTGATCATTCAAAGAATGATATCAATACTCTATCATTCAAAGATTGATATCAATACTCTATCATTCAAAGATTGATATCAATACTTGATGAAAAGAATGGAAAGACGTGAGCGATAAGTCTATCCTCGCTAGTGCGAGTGTTGTATGTCCACAAAATTCTTGAAAGAATCTATTACTTGATTTCCTACAAGATAGAAAATTGAAATATTATGCTCACTAGCCTTAAGTATTCGGTTGCATGTGGTTTTTGTAGTGCGAAAGCCCACATTCCATAAGAAGAAAAACTTGGAAGCTAAAAATGAATAAATAAATGAAGAAAGATGAATAAACTAAATTCAAATCAAGAACTAATAAGGAGTTGATTGGTCAACAACCCTCAAAGTTCCAATTTTTAAAAGCCAATGTAACAAAAATAAGGAGAAATTCACATGGCCCTACCTAATAACACTCCAAACCAAATTACTTCATTATATGCATTCCAAACATCAAAATGCTCGTATTCCGAATTGTATTACGCTTGGATTAGTTGAAAACAACATGATTTCTCCCTTACACGAGTGGATTTACATCTAGTCCAAGATGATCATCAAGTTAATCCCCAATGTCACCATTCATTTGTCAATTGCATTCCCATGATTACCTATGCTAATCCTTGTGTCATCAAGTGCACTCTTGCCTAGAGGAATAATGAATGATGAAAATCCCATTGGTCAAAATCTTGAATCAGATATTTAGGCATGTCTCGATTCTCGTCTTTCTCTATTTCCTCCAAACTATTCATTTGTGATCATTCCGGAGTGTTTATTCATCTTTCTTTATTTACGTATTCATATTTACTTTCTAGTTTCTCCTTTTTATGGAATGAGGGCTTCAGTATGAAAACTACATGCAACCTAATATTTAAGCTTAGTGAGCATATTATTTCAGTTTTCTACCTTACGGGAAATCAAGTTATTGGATCTTTCAAGAACTTTGTGGACTTATGAAGACTCGCACTAGCAAACCTAGACTTATCGCTCACGTCCTTTGTTTGTTTTGTGTTCTTTGTTTACCGTTGTATTAAAATCAATTCAATTTGATACTTATGCTTAGCCATGGAAGTGAATAAAGAACTTTCGATTTCTTTCCTTAACAGATACAAAATCCTACCTAGGTTCTCAAATGTTTATTTCTTTTGTTCGTCTATTTCTAATCTATGTCTAGTATGATGGTTTGGTTTTATTTGGCGAGCATAAACACGAATGTTGAGTTAAAGTCCGTAGAAGGGGCAACCTGATGCAAATCCAATAAGAATATTTAAAGTCTACGAATTGCATGAGACTTTGTGTTTGACAAGATTATTTGGAAGACATCAATTTGCATTATTTAGGCAATTTAATGCAATTCCAATATTAGATGCCTTAGTGGAAGATCAAATTTTGAAAGAAGATACGGATATATAAGATTGGCAGATTTGGGGCATGACATATGGGTAATTGTAAGTAAATAGGAAAGCCCAAGCTTGGCCGAGCCTTGCATGACCATTTGGGCTTGTATTTAGGCTTAAGCATGCCATGACACACTTTAGACTTGAGAAGGAAGGGGACATACGAATTTTCCAAAAAACGAAGGTCAAAGAGGTGCCACTTTAGTGCTTCCTTGACCTAATCGAACATCTACACCAAAGAGGAAATAATTGGCATCCCTTATTTAGTTATTTAGGAATATATCTTAATTGATTAGGATTAACTAAATCAATCAAGCTTCCTATTTTGTTATTTTGGACGTCTTTTATTATATCCTTTTAGAATAGACTTGTATTAATTAAGCATAGTTCCTTATTTTATTATTTAGGAAAACTTCTATTTAGGACATACTTTAATTTACTCCTAATTTGTTTATTTCCTTTATGCAAATAGGAAATTAAGTTATGTCTTTATCTATTTAAACCCTATCTAGCCGAATGGCACAAGAGATTGATCATTGTTGAAATAAAATTATCGTGAGATTATTCTTACTTAGTCTTTTTTAGAACTTTTCGACTTTATCAAGAACTTGTTCTTACGGTGTTCGTGTTGACTTATCATTCACCTTCTACCATTTTTTGAGTGTAGTGTCAACCATTATTCTTAAACTAAGTTTGAGATACGAGTTATCTTTTGATCAAGGTTCATCAAAGATCAGATTTAGCTTTATTGGGAATATTTTTTCCAATTTTGCATGTTGGGTCTTGTCATAGGTTGCCAAGGTTCACATCACAACTATAGGCACCGATCCAATGCTTGGACAAATAAAAAGAAAGAGAATTAGTTGATGGAGTATTGATATCATTCTCCGAATGATCCTAGACAATTCTTTTAGAGGAAAGAGGGAACACCGAGAATCGAGGCTTGCCTAAATATGGATTACCTAGGTCAAGAGGAGGAAAAGATTCTATTTTTGTTATTGTTGACAGATTTAGTAAAATGGCACATTTTATTCCATGCCACAAGACAAATGATGCAACTCAAATTGTGGGGTTGTTCTTTAGAGAAATTGTAAGATTGCATGGAGTTCTAAGGACAACTGTTAGTGATAGAGATGTCAAGTTCCTTAGCCACTTTTGGAAGACACTTTGGATCAAGTTGGGAATAAAGCTTCTATTCTCAACAACTTGTCATCCATAAATGGATGGACGAATGGAGGTGGTTAATAGGACTTTCTCACAACTATTGAGGGCAATAATTCAAAGAAATTTGGAGAATTGGGAAGAATGCTTACCATATGTTGACTTTACATAAAATAGGAGTATTCATGCTACAATAAATTGTTCACCTTTTGAGGTTGTATATGGGTTCAATCCATTAACTCTTATGGATTTACTTCCATTACCTATTGAATAAGGCTAATTTTGAAGGCAAGCAAAAAGTTGAATTTGTTAAAAGCTTACATGAGAAGGTGCATGCTCAAATAAAGAAAAGAAATCAACAATATGGAAAGCAACACAACAAGGGAGAAAGAAAGTTGTATTTTAGCCAGGTGATTGGGCTTGGGTGCACTTGAGGAAGGAAAGATTTCCAAGCCAAAGGAAGTCTAAGTTAATGCCAAGAGGGGATGAGCAATTCCAAGTCCTTGAAAGAATTAATGACAATGCCTACACACTAGCTTTTCCAAGTGAGTATGGCAATGTGAGTGCTTCTTTTAATGTTGCTAATCTTTCTTTATTTGATGTAGGTGATGAAGTTGACAATGAGGCTGATTCAAGAATGAACCCTTACGAGGAAAACTGCTTTCAAAATAAAACATATATTATATGAGTGGTTAGTCATACCGTTTGATTTAACAATGCTCCAAGTACTTTTATGCGATTGATGAATCATGTTTTGTGCGCTTTCATTGGAAAGTTTGTAGTATTTTATTTTGATGATATTCTTATGTTTAGAAAATCTTTAGATGAGCATATAATACACTTAAAGCTTGTTTTGATGTGTTAAGGTAAGAAACATTATATGCTAATCTTAAGAAATGCATTTTATACTTTTCTTAGATATATCTTTAATGACAAGGGAATTCATGTTGATCAGGAAAAAGTAAAAGTAATTAGAGAGTGGTCGAAACCTACTAGTGTGCATGATGTTAGGAGTTTTCACGGTCTTGCTAGCTTTTATACAAGATTCATTAAGGATTTCTCTATAATCGCTGCACCTTTAACTGAATGCATTAAAAAGAATGTGGCTTTGAAATGGGGAAAAAATAAGATGATGCTTTTAACTTGCTAAAGACAAACTTAGTTCAGCAACTTTACTTTCTTTACCTGACTTTGCTAAAACCTTTGAGGTTGAGTGTGATGCAAGTGGAATAGGTATTGGTGGAGTCTTGATGCAAGAAGGAAGACTAGTTGCATTCTTTAGTGAGAAGCTAAGTTGGAGTAAGTCTAAACTACCTAAATTATGACAAAGACTTTTATGCTTTGGTGAGAGTTTTAGAGACATAGCAACATTATCTTTGGTATAAGGAATTCATTATACACACTGACTACAGGTCTTTGAAATATCTCAAAGGACAAGGGAAGCTAGCCGTAGGCATATGCTAAATGGGTGGAATTTATTGAATCCTTTCCATACATCATCAAGTATAAATAAGGTAAAGAGAATGTCGTTACCGATGCTCTATCTAGAAGGTACGCTCTAATTTCTAAACTTGATGCAAAATTATTGGGTTTTGAGTTCATTAAGGAATTATATAATTCATACCATGATTTTGCTAATGTATATGGGGCATATGTGAGAGAGGGGGTTTTGACTAGTTCTATAGACATGATGGTTTTCTTTTTAAAGAAAGCAAGTTGTGTGTGCATCAATCTTCTTTAAGAGAGTTGCTTGTGAGGGAGGCACATGGTAGGGGTTCGATGGGCATCTTGGTGTGAGAAAGACTTTAGATGTTTTAAGTAATCATTTCTTTTGGCCACAAATGAAAAGAGATGTTGAAAAAATATGTGAGAACTCTGTATATTATAATGATTTGGTTTTATTTAGGGAGCATAAACACAGACATTGAGTGAAAGCGTATCGAAGTGGCAATCATAGGCCCCGATTTAATGCTTGGAAAATGTGGAGAAAGAAAAGTAGTTGATCAAGTATTAATCTCATTCTTCGAATAAAATTTGGGACTATTAAGAGTTCTTGACTAATCAACTCCACTCTAGTCCTTGATTTGATATTAGTTTATTTATCTTTCTTAATTTATATATTCATATTTAGCTTCTAGTTTTTTCTTCTTATGGATTCAAGGCTTCCGCATTCTGAAGATCGCATGCAACTAAATATTTGAGGCTAGTGATTTGATCCTTATGCTTAGCTATGTATTTGTCCAAGCATTGGATCAATGCCTATAATTGTCGCTTCCATGCGCTTTCACTCAACTGTCGTGTGTATGCTCCCCAATAAAACCAAACCATCATTACTAGATAGAGATTAGAAAGAAAAATATAAAAGAAACAAACAAAATGAGAACATAGGTAGGATTTTTGAACCGATAAAGAAATTAATCACAAGTTCTTTGTTCTCTTCGATGCGGCTAAGTGTAAGGATCAAATCGAATTGATTTAAACATAAGAATAGACAAAGAACACAAAAGAAAGGAAGGATGTGGGCCATAAGTCTATGCTCGTTAAGAAAGAAAATTTGTTGATCAAGTATTAATATAATTCCTTCAATGATCGCGCATGACTCTTTTGGAGGAAATAGGGAATGACGGGAATCGAGGCACACCCAAATATTCCAATTCAAGATTTCCACCATTGGGATCTCCATCGTTACTTTTCCTCATAAGAAATACTGGCATTGGAGCTTAGCTTGATGATCAAGTAGGACGAGACAGAAATTCCACCCATGTAAGGGAGAAATCATGTTGCTTTCTATTAATCAAAGCGGGAATGAGCACGTTTTGATGTTTGGAAGGCATATAATGAAGTAAATTAGGATGTAGAGTTATTCAGTATGCCCACTCAAATTGCGACATTGGGGCATGATTTAATGGTCAAGCAGCACGAGATGCAAATCCATGAGCTTAAGGAGAAATCATATTGCTTCGATTAATACTAGTGGGAATCCGTGGGTTTTGATGCTGGGGAGGGATATAATGAAGCACACTGGGGTGGAGTATTATTAGGTATGCCCACGTGAATTTTCCCTTATTTTCATGAAGGAGTCATGGGAACATAATTGATAAGGTTCATCAGTGGCATTGTAGCATGACTTGATGATCAAGCAAGATGAGACACATGTCCACGAGCCTGATGAAGAAATCATGTTGCTTTCAATTAATCCAAGTGGGAATGCACACATTTTGATGTTTAGGACATACATAATGAACTAATTTGGGCCGGAGTGTTATTAAGTATGCCCACGCGAATCTCACCCTTGTGTTCGTTAAGTTGGCTCATAAAATTTGGGACCACGAGAGTTGTTGGCCAGTCAACCCCTCTGTAGTTCTTGATTTGACTTTAGTTTCTTCATTTATTTATTTATATTTAGCTTCTAGTTTCTTCTTCTTATGGAATGAGGGCTTTCGCACTATAAAAAGTCCAAGTGAGATTGGTCTTAATCAAAATAATGGGCCTCAAGATACACTTATCACCTTAATCCAACATATGGAGGCATGACTAAGACAAGAAAAGCCCAAGATAATCAAATCAAGCTATTTGGAGTCCAATACTAAAGAATGGGCTGCATATCACATGTTACATAAGCCTAATTGTCATGTTTATTATATGGGCTTGGGTTGGATGAATTTTAGGAGTTTTTGTTCATTTAAAGAAGTCTTTCAATAGTTAGGAGTGTTGTTTTAAGTTATCCTTTTACTTTAGGAGTTCTATTTCTAATCTTATTGTTATTTACTTCCTTATTATTGTAGAATTAGATTTTTTTAAGGCCTATATAATCTAGTACGAATTTCTATATAAAGATTGGTTGAGTATTGATTATTTTGGAGTTAATTTTCTTCTTTTCAATTTTCTTCTTTTCTATTTTTATGAACTCGGTGAATTTATCAAGTGAAGGCTTGATATTTTACAAACTTAGTTTAATCCTATATATTTATTTATGTTAAACATCCTTTAATTCTTTATAATTAAGGTTCTTAAGTACAAGTTATTTAAGGGTCTTGTTGGTAGTAGAGTTTCTTTGCTTGATTAGATGAATGATCCTTGTTGAAGACATCAATATTGACTACGGGTTTGGCATAAGTTAGCCACATTCATATCAGAAAGCCTGTATTCCATAAGAAGAAGAAACTAGAAGACAAATATGAATAAATAAACAAAGAAAGATGAAATAGCTAAAGTCATTTCAAGAACGAGAGAGGAGTTGACTAGTCAATAACTCTCGTAGTCCTAAATTTTGTGAGCTAGCTTAATGAAAACAAGGGGAAATTCGTGTGGACCTATCTAATAACCCTCCTAACCTAAATTACTTCATTATATGCATCGCAAACATCACAATGCTTCGATTAATTTAAAACAACATGATTTCTCCCTTACACTTGTGGATTTATGGCTTGTCTTGCTTGTTCATCAAGGTAAGCCCTAATGCCACCGGTCAAGCTTGTCAATTGTGTTTCCATGGTTCTTTATACTAATCCTTATTTCATTAGGAGTGATATAAGCATAATGAATCCTACTCCAACAATGAGTCTTCATGATGCAAAATCTACTAGCTCAAGGAATCCTAATTCAATGAGGAGTCCTGACTCAACTAGGAATCCTAATCTTGCAAGAAGTCTTGATGATATTAGGAGTTCAAGCAAGGAAAGGAATCCTAATTCAACTATGAGTTCTACTTCGATTTAAATTACAAGTCAATGAGTTTATCCAAGATATTTGCGCTAAGGACATATCGTGATATAAACTAAACTAGCACAACGAATCCTACTCCAACAAGGAGTATGATGCAAATCCTACTAGCTCAAGGAATCTAAATCCAATAAGGAGTCCTAACTAAACTAGAAATTCTAATCTAGCAAGGAGTCCTGATGATATTAGGAGTTCAAGCAATGAAAGGAATCCTAATTCAACTGGCAGTCCTAGCCCAATTCAAATTACAAGTCAATAAGCTTATCCAAGACATTTGGGCTAATGACATATCATGGCTTGAAGAATTGGATTTAAGTTCAGGCTCATTAATCTAATTTAGTTTATTAGGCTTGAATGAGTCTAACTCGGCTTAAAAATACCAAAGAAGCTGAATTGGAGCATATGAAGACTTTGGGCCTAACTTGGCTTATGTTGTGAGGCCCATCTATATGACTTACATAAATTAGGGTCTTATGGCTTATTTTGGGCGGCCACACATGTATTTTAACCTAATTAGGACTTTCTTTTACTTATCTCTTTTTATTAGGAAGGTTATCTTTATCCTAAATGAGATGTAAATCCTTATTGGTTAAGATTTAGAGTTTTCTAAGGCCTGTAAAAGGCTAGTACAAAATCTGATGTAATGAATTAAAAAGTTTAAGTTGAATTTGAATGATAATTTTTTATTAAACTTTAAAGTTGTTTGCTTTGTCTTTGTGTTCTTGTGTAGAATGCATGCTTAAGAAACATTATGATAGAAACCTCACAGAGAAAAGTGAGACTCAATGCTTAATGAGATTCTTTTGCCAAGGACTGTTCTAAATTAGATTATTAAATAAAATAGAAACATAAACAAAATAACATACCTTGACCCAAATGCTTATGCAAACATGAACCAATATTATTAAAACCTTGACCTATTACTTATAATGAATTAAGAACCAATGTTATTAAAATGTTTAATCCAATGTTTATAATCCGCATGAACCAAAAGTTTTCTAAATTCTAAGTATTGATCATCTTGCTAAGAAATTTGTTTCCTAACCTTTCTTAAGGGTTAACCGAATTGGTTCTTAGGGTTTTCATATTAATATGTTGGGGGTCCACAATTCAAAAAGGATTCTCAAACTTATTCATGAAGGGTCCATTTTACATCAAGGCTTGAAAAATTGGATTTAAGTTCAAGGCTCATTAATCTAAATTCAGTTTATTGGGCTTGAAAAATCTAATCGGCTTAAAAAGACTAAAGAAGCTGAATTGGAGTATTTGAAGACTTTGGGCCAAACTTGGCTTACGTTATAAGACCCATCTATATGAATTTTATCAATTAGAGTTTCATGGCTTATTATGGGCAGCCACACATGTATTTTAACCTAATTAGGACTTTGTTTAAGTTATCTATTTTAGTTAAGAAGGTTATCTTTATCCTATATGTGATGTAAATCCTTATTAGTTAAGATTTAGGGTATTCTAAGGCCTATATAAGACTAGTACGAGTTTTGATGTAAAGTTGAAGTTGAATTTGAATGATAATTAGTTATTAAACATTAAAGTTGCGTGCTTTGTCTTTGTGTTTTTGTATAGAATGCATGCTTAAATAACATTCAAGTAGATTAATCATCTTCTTATAGAGTGTTTCGAAATTAGGATTTAGGCACAAGTTTTTTAAATTCTAATTCTTAATCATCTTTCTAAGAAATCTATTTTCTAACCTTTCTTAGGGGTTGAACAAAATTGGTTCTTGGGGATTACATGTTAATGTGGTGGGGCTCTTCAATTTAAAAGAGGTTCTCAAGCTTATTCATGGAGGTTCCATATCAAGAAGTCCTCGTGCCTAGAGGAACAAGGAAAGATGGAGATCCTAATGATGCAAATCTTGAATCGTAATACTTGGGCGTGCCTTGATTCTTGATGTTCCTTCTTTCCTCCAAAAGATTCATCTACTATCATTCGGAGAATGATATTAATACCCGATCAACTAATTTTCTTTCTTCACATTTGTCTAAGCATTGCCTAGGTGCATATGTTTGCTGCTTCTACGCTCTTTAAGTCAACATTTGTGTTTATGCTCGCCAAATAAAACTAAACTATCATACTAGAAATAGATTAGAAAGTGAGAAATAAAATAGAACGAATGAGAACATATGTAGGATTTCATATTCGATAAGAAAATAAATTGCCAGTTCTTTATTCTCCTCCATGGCTAAGCATATGGATCAAATCGAATTGATTTTAACACAAGGGTAGACAAAGAACACAAATGAAAGGAACGACGTGAGCAACAAGTCTAAGTTCGCTAGTGTGAGTCTACGTAAGTCCCCAAAGTTCTTGAAAAGTCATAACTCAATTCTTTTTAAGGTAAAAAGTAAAAATAATATGCTCATTAGCCTCGAATATTTGGTTGCATGCAGTTTTCATAGTGCGGCAGCCCTCATTCTATAAGAAAAAACTAGAAGAAAAATATGAATAAATAAATAAATAAAGATGAATAGACTAAACTCAAATCAAGAACCGGAGAGGATTTGACGGGCCAACAACTCTTACAGTCTCAAATTTTATGAGCCACCTTAACGAAAAAATGAGAAATTCAAATGGGCCTGCCTAATTACACTCCTAACAAATTACTTCATTATATGTATTCAAACATAAAAAAATGTACACATTCATGCTTGTTTTAATCAAAAGCAACATGATTTCAAACATGGGCGAATTTATATCTCATGTTGGTTGATCACCAAGTCACGACATAATGCCATCGGTCAAGCTTATCAATTATGTTCCTATGATTCTTTATGAGCATATGGAGAAACTTACGTGGGCGTATCTAATAACAGTTCAGCCCAATGTACTTCATTATATGCCTCCCAAATATCAAAACACTGATTCCTGCTTGGACAAATGTGAGAAAAGAAAATTAGTTGATTGAGTATTGATATTAATTTCTGAATGACCTCGGATGAATCTTTTCGAGGAAAGAGGGAATGCTGAGAATGGAGGCACTCCTAAATATTCTAATTCAGGATTTGCACTATTGGGATCTCTATCATTCCTTGATCCTTTAGGAATGAGGACTCTTGATGATACAAAGATTGGCATAAGGAATCGTGGCAACACAATTGATAGGCTTGACTGGTGATTCGGGGCTTAGCTTGATGATCAAGCAAGACGAGATGTAAATCCACAGGCATAAGGGACAAATCATGTTATTTTTTATTAATTTAAGCATAATACAAGCAAGAATACGAGCATTTTGAAGTTTAAGATGTATATAATGAAGTAATTCGAGTCTGAGCATTATTACGTAGGCCCACGCGAATTTCCCATTATTTTTGTTAAGTTGGCTCATAAAATTTGGGACTACTATAGTTCTTGACTAGTCAACTCTTCTCTAGTTCTTAATTTGACATTAGTTTATTTATCTTTCTTAATCTATATTCATATTTAGCTTCTAGTTTTTTCTTCTTGTGAAATGAGGGCTTTCACATTATGAAGATAACATGCAACTTAATATTTGAGGGTAGTGACTTGATCCTTACACTTAGCTGTTTGGAAGAGAATAGAGAACTTGCAATTTCTTTCCTTATCGGACCTGAAATCCTACTTATGTTCTCATTTTGTTCGTTTCTTTTTTCTCTTTCTTTCTAATCTATGTCTATTATGATGGTTTGGTTTTATTTGGGAAGCATAAACACAAGTGTTGAGTGAAAGTGCATGGAAGTGGTAATAATAGGCACTGATCCAATGCTTGAACAAATGCGAAGAAATAAAATTAGTTGATCGGGTATTGATATCATTCTCCAAATGATCATGGATGAATCTTTTGGAGGAAAGAGGGAACGCTAAGAATCGAAGAACGCCCAAATATTCTAATTCAAGGTTTGCAGCATTGGGGTCTCCATCATTTCTTGTTCCTCTAGGCATGAGGACTCTTGATGACCCAAGGATTGGCAGAAGGAATCATGGCAACGCAATTGATAAGCTTGACCGGTAGCTAGCTTAGGCCAAAATATTCATAAGGAAAAGGGGGGGGGACGAATCTCCTTGAAGAGGAACCAAAAGAAGGCGCCTAAGTTGTGTTGCTTGACCTAAAAGTGTGCCAACTTCAAAGAGGATACAATGAGGTAGCTGCATATCTTGTTATTTTGGAATAAATCTTCATCCATTTAGTCATGTCTTTATTGATTTTGATTGACTAAATCAATTAGTCTTCTTATTTTATTATTTTTGGAAGTCTTTTATTATTTCCTTTTAGAATAAGTTCTTTATTACTTCCTAATTAGGCATAGTTCCTCATTTTGTTTATTTAGGAAACTTCTATTTAGCATATACTTTAGTTAACTCCTATTTAGTTTATTTTCTTTATGCAAATAAGAAATTAAGGTAATATCTTTGTCTATTTAAATCATATGTAGCCGAATAGCATAAGTTAATGAATATTTTGAGTTAAACATATTTGTGAGAATTATTCTTGCTTGGTTCTTTGGAAGAATTTTGAAATTATCAAGAACTTGTTCTTATGTCGTCCAACTTCGACTCATCACTCGCCTTCTACCTTTCTTGAATGTGGCGTCAACAATCTTTCTTATACCAAGGTTCAAGATACAATTTATCTTTGGGTCGAAGGTTATCAAAGTTCAGATTTAGCTTTCTTGGGAATCTTATTCTAATTCCGTGTGTTGGGTCTTTGCACAAGTTGCCAAGGTTCACCTCAAGCTTGACTTACCTGGTGAGTATAATGTAAGTGCTTCTTTTAATGTCGCTGATTTATCTCCTTTTGATATAGGTGAAGATTCAAGGACGAACCCTTTTGAGGAGGGAGGGAATAGTTCGAATCCCAATACCAAGCTTCAAGGTCAAGTCATGATCCAAGCACAAGCATAGCGCTGAAGCCTACACCAAAGCTCAAGGGATGCTTTATACATTCAAGGTAGGCCAATTACAAGATCTAAGGCCAAACGCATGAAGGAAGCTCTTAATGGACTCATTCAAGAGATTTGGGCCAATGATATATTAACCCATGGAGAGTTATATTTAATTAAGGCTCCTAGCCTTATTAATTTGATTCAATATGACAGGCTTAATGAAACCAAGCATGGCTGGATATTTGCACAAGGGGGAGAGCTTAATACTTGAAGAGGAAATAAGGGAAACACCACTTTAGCTTCCTATTAGCTAAAGGGACGTGCCAAATCAAATAAGAAGCATGGGAGCACATTTTAGCTTCCTCTTTTGCCAAATTGGAATGCCCTTCGTTAAGAAATAAGGAAGCAACCGCGCACTTCATTGTTTGGGAAGTTTTGCTTGATTTTTTAGTCACTTTTGACTATTCCTTATTCTATTATTTAGAAAACTCTTATTTAGCATATCTTTTAGATGTTTCCTAATTAGTTTATTTCCTTTTATGCTATTTAGGAATTAGATTTATTTCTTTTACTATATAAACTAAGTGTAATCATATAATTGTGGGTTAATGAATATTTTGAGTTAAACATATTTGTGAGAATTACTCTTGCTTGGTTCTTTGGAAGAACTTCAAACTTATCAAGAACTTGCTCTTGTAGCATTCAATATCGACTTATCACTCACCTTCTACCTTTCTTGAGGTGTGGCGTCAAC
Source organism: Ricinus communis (assembly GCF_019578655.1). Classification (NCBI taxonomy): domain Eukaryota; kingdom Viridiplantae; phylum Streptophyta; class Magnoliopsida; order Malpighiales; family Euphorbiaceae; genus Ricinus; species Ricinus communis. The sequence continues at coordinate 15,588 of NW_025963466.1, read as the reverse complement.
AATTTTTCTTATATCAAGGTTCAAGATACAAGTTATCTTTGGGTAAAGATTATCAAAGTTCAGATTTAGCTTTGTTGGGATCTTATTCCAATTCTGCATGTTGGGTCTTATCATAAGTTGCCAAGGTTCACATCACTGGTGAACTTGTTAATTGTGTTTCCATGATTCCTTACACCAATCCTTGTGTCATCAGTAGTCCTCGTGCATAGAGGAATAAGGAATATGGAGATCCTAATGATGCACATCCTGAATCAAAATATTTAGGAGTGCCTCGATTATCGTTGTTCCTCTTTCCTCTAAAAGATTTGTCCATGATCATTTCGTCAATGAATCAACTAATTTTTCCTTCTTCGCATTCGTCCAAGCATTGGATTGGTTCCTATGATTGCCACTTCCAGGTGTTATCACTTAATACCATGTCTATGCTCCCCAAATAAAACGAAACCATCATACTAGGTAGAGATTAAAAAGAAAAACATAAAAAAGACAAACAAAGTCAGAACATAGGTAGGGTTTTCGATCCGATAAGGAAAAGTATTACAAGTTCTTTGTTCTCTTCCATACAACTAAGCGTAAGTATCAAATCGAATTGATTTAAACATAAGGTAGACAAAGAACACAAAAAAAAGGAAGGACGTGAGCAGTAAGTCTATTCTCACTAGCATGAGTGTTTATAAGTCCATAAGGTTCTTGAAAGAAGCTGTTAATGAACCTCCAAGAATAGAACCCACGAACTCTAATCCTTACGAACTCATGAATCACTAACTTGAAAACCTAAAGAACAACTTGAAATCAAACCTTAGGATCGTCTAATAAGATTGTAAAATGATCAAGAATTAGAACCTAAGGCAAACTATGTCCTTTAAACCCCAATCCCAAGTGCGCCACAAGGATAGATCAACTCCTTGATAAGTAAGTTTTGCAAGAACATAAGATACAAGCAATTTTGGCTTGAAAGAAAGTAAAAACTTTAATTAATCATAATTTGAAAAAGGCAAACGAATTTGACATGTCTTAAAGACATATCCAAAGTCCTAAGAAGAATTGAACTCTTACTTTACTAATTTGATCTAATTTGAGACTCCTTACAAGTTTAGGAAACTCTAACATCTAACCTAGTAGGATACTAAGAGCTAAACATAGCCTTCGTAAACTTAGGTTTGAAGAACATTAAAAAAAGTCAATTTAGCCTTCATAAACTTGGACTTTAAGAACATTAAAAAAGCCCATTCTTTATGAATTTTATTTGGGCCGAATTTATTGGACTTCCATTGTTAGTCCACTCTTGCATATACCCATTTAAGGACTCTTGAAGCTTCTTGGCCCTTGACCTTGTAATTGGACCTTGTAGCAAACTTAATGGACTCAGATCAACAATATTAAATGGGCCACTCACATTATACTTACCTTGTAAATCAATTTTGTAAGCATTGTCATTGATCCTCTCAAGTACTTGAAACGGTCCATCATCCCTTGGACTTAGCTTTGACTTCATTTATTTGGGAACCTTTCCTCGAGAAATGCACCCAAACCCAATCACCAGGTTGGAGCACCATTGACATTCTTCCTTTGTTAACTCTTATTGCCATAAAAAGCAGCCTTATCATCTCCTCTTTTGTTTTCTTTCCATTGATTAGACTAATTAGGCCTATTACTTGAAGTTCCTTTATGTTCAAACCTTGTTGCTTCGTTTGGTTTTAATTGCATTTCAACCTCAATTGCAAGATGAACTATCTCCTCAAGTTCTATATAATGTTGTAATTCGTCCCTATCCATAATCTCCTTATAAAGCCCACCAATATAACATGCCATGGTAGCTTCCCTATCTTCATCCAAATCAGTCTTTGTCATGAGCATCTCCATTTCCTTATATTAATCCTCTACATTTTTAGTACCTTGCTTCAAAGCTTGGAGTCTTTGATGTAACTCTCTATGGTAATGTCTAGGTACAAAATGTCTTTTCATGATTTTTTTGAGAACATGCCAAGTTTCAATAGGCTCTTCCATGTTTCTTCTCCTACTCACCACCAATTGATCCCACCATACTATTTCACACTTAGAAAATTGAGTAACCACTAACTTTACCTTCTTTTCCTTAGAAAAGTAATGATAATCAAAGATAAGGTCTGCTCACTTTTCCAGTCCAAATTTCCCTTCGAATCTGATTTTCCTAAAAAGGTAAGAATCCTAAGTTTGATGCTACCTAAATTTTTATGCACATCATCATTATACCCATAATAACCACCAAACTGACCTCCATGATTTTTCTACCCATTGCATTGTTTCGGCCTCCCCTAGCTCCTCTATCCATGCCACGGCCAACACCTAGAATTGTGGCATTATCATCATCATTATAGCCTAGTTCTAAATCTTCCTCATTGCCTACCAAGTTCTGCTTATTGTTTCCTGCACGAGCATTAGCATTGATTTGCTCTAATATGGCTCTTTGGTTGGCTGCCATATCTAATCGCATCCTCTCCACAAGCCTTATTGATGTTCATTATACTCTGTTGCACTCTTCATTTTCATGCATTTGTGTGCAGATATGACATGATTAAGTTGAGGCACCATTCTCCTCTCTCCCACTCCGTTAGAGGTATTTGACATTGCTGTGAGAAAAAGTTAGTATGCAAAAATAAGAATTAAAAATATTAGGACCTCATCAATCGCATCCCGATATGTTTACTCTCCAAAAATGGGAGTATTAATATATCATTCTTTGAATGATCGCGAAAGAATCTTTGGGAAGAAAGAGGAAACAACGAGAACCAAGGCACGCCTAAATATTCTATTTCAGGATTTGCACCATTAGGATCTCCATCATTTCTTATTCCTTTAGGCATGAGGACTCTTGATGATACAAGGATTGACCCACGCGAATTATCCCCTGTTTTCATTAAGGTGGGTCATAAAATTTAGGACTATGAGAGTTGTTGGCCAGTCAACTCCTCTCTAGTTCTTGATTTGACTTTAATTTATTCATCTTTCTTTATGTGCTTATTCATATTTAGCTTCTAGTTTCTTCTTCTTATGGAATAAGGGCTTTCGCACTATGAAAACAACATGCAACTGAATATTTAAACCTAGTGAGCATATTATTTCAAGTTTTGTACCTTGTAGAGAATTAAGTTATTGGTTCTTCCAAGAATATTGCAGACTTATGAGGACTCGCACAAGCGAACCAATACTTATCTCTCACGTCCTACTTTTGTTTTGTGTTTTTTATCTACCATTATGTTTAAATCAATTCGATTTGATCCCTATGCTTAGCCATGGAAGAGAATAAAGAAATTGTAATTTCTTTCCTCATTAGATACAAACTCCTATCTAGGTTCTCATATGTTCGTTTCTTTTGTTCTTCTCTTACTAATCTGTGTCTAGTATGATGGTTTGGTTTTATTTGGTGAGCATAAACATGAGTGTTAAGTTAAAGTGTGTGGAAGAGGCAATCATAGGCAAAATGCTTGGAAAAATGTTAAGAAAGAGAATTAGTTGATGGAGTACTGATATCATTCTCTGAATGACCACAGATGATTATTTTGAAGGAAAGAAGGAATGCTAAGAATCGAGGCATGGCCAAATATTTCGATCCAGATTTGTATCATTGGGATCTCCATCATTCCTTCTTCTTTTAGGAAAAGGACTCTTGATGACACAAGGATTGGCATAAGGAATCATGGGAATGCAGATGACAACATTGACCGGTGGCATTGGGCTTAGATTGATGATCAAGCAGGACAGGTCATAATTCCACATGCATAAAGGAGAAATAATATTTTTCTGAAATACTCCAACCATGCTACAAGTGGGAATGGGAGCGTTTTGATTTTTGGAACCCATATAATGAAGTAATTTGGGTCGGACTGTTATTAGATAGGCGCACGCGAACCTCCTCTTGTTTTTGTTAAGTTGGCTCATAAAATTTAGGACTTTGAGAGTTGTTGACTAGTTAACTCCTCTTTGGTTTATGATTTGACTTTAATTTAATCATCATTATTTATTTATTTATTTATTTATTCATATTGAATTTCTCATTTCTTCTTCTTAAGGAATGAAGGCTTTTGCGCTATAAACACCGCATGCAACTGAATACTTCAGGCTAGTGAGCATATTATTTTAGTTTTCTACATTTCAAAAAATCAAGTTATGGGTTCTTTCAAGAACTTTGCAGACTTATCTAGACTCACGCTAGCGAACATAGACTTTTCACTTATGTCCTTCTTTTCTTTTCTATTATTTATCTACCCTTGTGTTTAAATTAAGTCAATTTGATCTTACGTTTAGCCATATGGAAAAGAATAAAGACCTTTTGATTTCTTTCCATATCGAATATGAGATCCTACTTATGTACTCATTTTTTTCATTCTTTTGTGTCTCTCTTTCTAATATATGCCTTGCATAATGGTTTGGCTTTATTTCGAGAGCATAAACACGAGTGTTGAGTTAAAGCTCATGAAAGCGGTAATCATAGGCACCAAAACAGTGATTGGACAAATGTGAAGAAATAAAAATAGTTGATAGAGTATTGAAATCATTCTTTAAATGATCGCGGATGAATCTTTTGGAGGAAAGAGGGAACCATGAGAATCGTGGCACGCCTTAATATTATGATTCAATATTTGCACCATTAGAATCTCCATTATTCCTTGTCCCTCTATGCACGAGGAGTCCTGATGACACAAGGATTGATATAAGAAATCATAGAAACATAATTGACAAGCTCGCCTAGTGGCATTGCAGTTTAGCTTGATGATCAAGCAGGATGAGATGTAAATCCACGGGCATAAGGGAGAAATCATGTTGTTTTCAATTAATCGAAGAATAATACAAGCAGTACTGCGAGCATTTTGATGTTTGGAGTGCATATAATAAACTAATTTGGATCAAAGTGTTATTAGGTAGGGCCACACGAATTTCTCCTTCTTTTTTGTTAAGCGGCTCATAAAATTTGGGACCAATTTATTCATCTTTCTTTATTCATTTATTCATATTTAGGTTCTAGTTTCTTCTTCATTTGGAATGAGGGCTTTCGCACTATAAAAGCCGTATGCAATTGAATACTTGAGGCGAGTGAGCATAATATTTCAATTTTCTACCTTGTGTGAAATCATGTTATGGGTTTTTTCAAGAACTTTTCAGACTTATCAACACTTGTGCTAGCGAGCATAGATTCATTGCCCATGCCCATGCATATGTTTTGATACTTATGAGGCATATAATGAAGTAAATAGGGTTCGAGTGTGATTAGGTATGCCTGCATGAATTTCCCCTTGTTTTTATTAAGGAATTATGGGAATGTAATTGATAAACTTCACCCATGGCATTGGAGCATGACTTGATGATCAAGTAGGATGAGAGGCAAATGCGTGATGGAGAAATCATATTGCTTTTAATTAATCCAAGTGGGAATGCATACATTCTTACATTTGGGACATATATGATGAAGTAATTTGGTTGGACTATTATTAAGTAGACCCATGTGAATTTCTCTTTTTCTTTTTTCATTAAGCTGGTTCATAAAATGCTTGCATTCCCCGTTGTCCCCAACATCAAAATGCTTGCATTCCCCGTTGTATTATGCTTGGATTAATTTAAAACAACATGATTTCTCCCTTATGCACGTGGATTTACGTGTCGTCTTGGTTGATCATCAAGTCATGCCCTAATCCACCAGTTAAGCTTGTCAATTGTGTTCCCATGACTTCTTATGCCAATCCTTACATCATCAGGAGTCCTCGTGCCTAGAGGAAAAGGGAATGATAGAGATCCCAATGGTGCAATGGATCAGAATATTTGGGCGTGCCTCGATACTCGACATTCCCTCTTTTCTCCAAAAGATTCCTCTATGATCATTCGGAGAATGATATCAATACTCGATCAACTAATTTTCTTTCTTCACATTTGTCCAAGCATTGGATCGGTGCCTATGGCTACTACTTCCACGTGTTTTATGCTTGTCAAATACAACCAAACTATCATATTAAACTTAGATTACAAAGGGGCGAACAAAAGAAATGAAGAAATGAGAGATAGGTAGGATTTCAGACTAATAAGAAAATAAATTGCAAGTTCTTTATTCTCTTCCATACGAGTAAGTGTAAGGATCAAATAATATGCTTACTAGCCTCAAATATTCGGTTGCATGTGGCTTTAATAGTGCAAAAGCCCCCATTCCATAAGAAGAAGAAACTACAAGCTAAATTTAAACAAAAATAAATTAATAAACTAAAGTCAAATCAAGAAGCAGAAAGGAGTTGACTGGTCAATAACTCTTATAGTCCTAATTTTATGAGCAAGCTTAATAGAAATAAAGGAAAAATCGCGTGGGCCTATCTAATAACAGTCCGGCCTAAATTACTTCATTATATGTGTCCTAAATATCAAAGCATGCGAATTCCCGCTTAGATTAATATAAAGCAACATGGTTTCTCCCTTATATACGTGGATTTGAGTCTCGTCTTACTTGATCATCAAGTCACGCCCTAATCCCACCGGTAAAACTTGTCAATTGTGTTCCCATGATTCCTTACACCAATCTTTGTGTCATCAAGAGTCCTCGTGCCTAGAAGGAACAAGAAATGAGAGGAATAAGGAATGATGGAGATCCTAATGGTGCAAAACCTGAATCGGAATATTGGAGCGTGTCTCAATTCTCGTAGTTCCCTCTTTCCTTTAGAAGATTCATCTACGATCATTCGGAGAATGCTATTAATACTGGATCAACTAATTTTACTTATTTGCATTTGTCCAAGCATTGGATCAGTGCCTATGATTGCCGCTTCCATGTGCTTTCACTAAACACTCCTATTTATACTTGAAAAAAAAAGAAAGTAAACCATCATATTAGATGAAGATTAGATAGAGAGGCACAAAAGAAACTAAAAAGAAGAGTACATAGGTAGGATTATCAATATGATAAGGAAAAAAATACAAATTTTTTGTTCTCTTCCGTACGGCTAAGCATAAGCATCAAATCGAATTGATTTAAACATAAGCATAGATAAAGAACATAAAATAATGGAAGGACGTGAGCTATAAGTTTATGTTCGCTAGCATGATTGTTGATAAGTCCATAAGGTTCTTGAAAGAACCCATAACTTGATTTCCCGCAAGGTGAAAAACTGAAATAATATGCTCACTAGCCTTAAGTATTCAGTTGCATGTAGTTTTATAGTGCGAAAGCTCTCATTCCAACTAAAAGCCAAATATGAAAAAATAAATGAAGAAAGATGTATAAAATAAAGTCAAATTAAGAACTAAAGAGTAGTTGTTTGGCCAACAACTCTCATAGTGGCAAATTTTATGAGCTAGCTTAATGAAAAAAAGGAAAAATTCGCATGGGCATACCTATTAACACTCCAGCCTAGATTACTTCACTATATGCGTCTCAAACATCAAAATGTGTGTATTCCCACTTAGATTAGTCGAAAGCAACATGATTTCTCCATCACGCACATGGATATGTGTCTCGTCCTACTTGATAATCAACTCATGCTACAATGCCACTTATGAAGCTTTTCAATTACGTTTCTATAACTCCTAAATTAAAAGAAGAAAAATTCATATGGGCATATACCTAATAATACTCTGACCCAATATGCTTCATCATATGCCTCCCAAGCATCAAAACGCATGTATTCTCGCTTGCATTAATCGAAAGCAATATGATTTCTCCTTACGCATGTGGATTTGCATCTCGTGCTGCTTGATCATCAAGTCACACCCTAATGCCACCGGTCAAGCTTGTCAATTGTGTTCCCATAATTCCTTAACAAAAAATAAAGGAAAATATGCATGGGTGTACCAATTAACACTTCGGCCTAATTGACTTCATTATATGCCTCCCAAACATCAAAATGCCCTCATTCCCACTTGGATTAACAAAAGGCAACACAATTCTATGTGGGTGGATTTTCATCTCGTCCTGCTTGATCATCAAACTAAGCCCAAATGCCACTGGTCAAGCTTCTCAATTGCACTCCTATAAGTTCCTACGCTAATCCTTTTGTTATTAAGAGTCCTTGTGCTTTGAGGAACAAGGAATGATAGAGATCCCAAAGGTGCAATCCTGAAATGGAATATTTGGGTGTGCCTCGATTCTCGTTATTTAGAGAATTATATCAATACTCAATCAACTAATTTTCTTTCTTCGTATTTGTCCAAGCATTGGATCGATTGCCAGGCGCTTTCACTCAAGACTCATGTTTATGGTCCCCAAATAAAATCAAACTATCATATTAGACAGAGATTAAAAAGACAAAAAACAAATGACACAAACAATATGAGAATATAGTTAGAATTTTTTATCCGATAAGAAAAGAAATCACAAGTTCTTGGTTCTCTTCTATACGGCTAAGAATAAGGTTCAAATCGGATCAACAGCAAGTGGAGGAGCTAATGGATGTGTCTTGCTCGTTTTTATTATCGCCCAAAAAGGATGGAACTTAGAGGATGTGCATTGATTATAGCACTATCAACAAAATAACGATAAAGTATCGACATCCTCACCAAATTAGGATGAAAGAGGTGATGAATGGCCTTTTAAAACAAAATATGATTTATATGAATGGTTAGTTATGCCTTTTGGATTAACTAATACACCTAGTACTTTCATGCGGTATTCTTAGAAAATTTTTGTTGTCTATTTTTATGATATATTTGTACATAGTAAGTAATTAAATGAACACACCGAGCATGGAATTTCATGGTTTGGCCAGCTTTTATAGAAGATGATTTTGCACATTGATTTTAGTAACAAGAAGAGTATAGGATTTAACACGCTTAAAAGTTTCTTTGCCTAACTTTTCTAATAGCTTTGAAATTGAATATGATGCTTCAAGTTTGGGGATGGGAGTCATTCATATGCAAGAAGGAAAGCCAATTTACTTTAGTGAAAAGCTGAACAAGGCAGCCTTGAAGTATCCACTTATAACAAGGAGATGTATGCATTAGTGAGAGCTTTGCAAATATGGCAGCATTATTTTTAGCCTAAAGAGTTTGTGATTCACACTAATCATGAATTCATGAAGTATTTTGAAGGGTCAACAAAAGCTTAACAAGGGTCATGCAAAGTGGAATGAGTTTCTCGAATCCTCTCCATATGTTATACAGTATAAATAAGGTAAGGAAAACAATTGATGATGCATTGTCTCAAAGGTATGTGCTTCTTAACACTCTTGATGCTAAATTGCTTGGTTTTGAGTATATTGAGATTTATATATCGATGACCATGATTTTAGCAAGTTTTATCATGCATGTGAAAAGGTTATGTGTCAAAAGTACTATAGGCATAATGAATTCTTATTTAAGGATAATAAATTATGTTTACCTAAGAGTAGCTTGTATGAACTTTTAGTAAGGGAAACATATAAGGGTGGTCTTATGGGGCATTTTAGAGTTGCTAAAACTTTAGATATTTTACATGATCACTTTCATTGTCCAAACACACACATAGATGTGGAAAGGATTTATGATAAGTGCATTATGTGTAGACAAGCTAAGTCTAAATCTAAGCCTCATGAATTATATATGCCACTACCTGTACCTAGTATGCCTTGGATTGATATTTCTATGGATTTTATTTTGGGTTTTACCTAGGTCAAAATATGGGTATGATTCTATTTTGTGGTTGTAGATCGCTTTTCTAAGATGGCATATTTTATTGCTTGTCATAAGACTAATGATGCACCACGTGCTGATTTGTTCTTTAAAGAGATTGTTTCTTTACATGGTATGCCTAGAACCATTGTTAGTGATAGGGATGCAAAATTCCTTAGTTTTTTTAAGACTTTGTAGGGTAAATTGAGGACTAAGTTGTTATTTTCTACTACATGTTACCCCTAAACTGATAGTAAAATTGAGGTAATAAATCCCTCTTTGGGTCAATTGTTCCACACATTGATTAAGAAGAATTTGAATTCTTGGGAAGATTGTTTACCACATATTGAGTTGGCTTATAAATTTAGTATGTATTCATCTACTTATTATTTCCCACTTGAGATTATTTATGGTTTTATTCCTTTGAGTCCATTAGATTTATCACCTTTGCCTTTACATATGAGAGTTTATTTAAATGGTCAAAATAAGGTTTCTATTAAGGCATTATATGAAAAGGTGCGCTTGAATCCTCGCAAGGAAGGAGGGAATGACGTGAATCCTATAAGCACAAGGAATCCTACTACGACTAGGAATCCTATTTCACTAGGAATTGTAGTCCCACGAGGAGTCCTATTCCAACTAGGAATCCTACTTTCACTAGGAATTCTAGTCCCACGAGGAGTCCTACTTCAACTAGGAATCCTAGTTCCATGAGGAGTCCTACTCCAGCTAGGAATTCTAATCCAACTAGGATTATACATGAGCCATTCAAATATGATGGACCAATTACTAGAGCTCGCATGAAGAAGTTCAAGGATTCTTTCGGAGTGTTCGTGAAGCAAGAGTTGAAGATTGGGTTGGAGATCCAAAGTCCAAGTGAGATTGGACTTCATCAAGACAATGGGCCTCAAGATACTCCTATCAACTTAATTCAATATATGGAGGCATGAACAAGTAAAAATAGGCCCAAAATAAATAAGTCACGCTATTTGGAGTCAAATACTCAAGCATGGCTCGCTTATTACAAGTTACTTAAGCCCAAATATCATGTTTATTATATAGGCTAGTGTTGGACGAATTTTAGGAGTATTTGTTCATTTAAAGAAGTCTTTTAATAGTTAGAAGTCTTGTTTTAAGTTATCCTTTTAGTTTAGGAGTTCTATTCCTAGTCTTAAACTTATTTGCTTCCTTATCATTATAGAATTATGTTTTTCTAAGGCCTATATAAGCTAGTACGAATTTCTATGTAAAGGTTGGTTGAATATTGATTATTTTGAAATTAATTCTCTTCTTTTGTTCTTTATGAACTTGGTGAATTTATCAAGTGAAGGCTTGGTATTTTACAAACTTAGTTTAATCTAAACCTTTGTTTATGTTAAACATCCTCTAATTCTTTACAATTAAGGTACTTAAGTACAAGTTATTTAAGGCTCTATTGGGAGTTAGAGTTCTTTTGCTTGATTAGGTGAACGATCCTTGGTGAAGACATCAACATTGAATACGGGTTTGGCACAAATTAGCCACGTTCGTATATACTAATCCAATGCTTGGACAAATGCAAAGAAATAAAATTAGTTGATCAAGTATTGATATCATTTTTGAATGATCGCGGACGAGCCATTTCGAGAAAAGAGGGAACGACGAGAATTAAGGTACGATCAAATATTACGATTAGGATTTGCACCATTAGGGTCTCCATCATTCCTTGTTCCTCTATGCACTAGGGCTCCTAATGACATAAGGATTGGCGTAATATAATAATGTAGTTTGGATCAAATGTTATTATATAGGCCCTCGTGAATTTCCCATTATTTTCGTTAAGTTGGCTTTTAAAATTTGGGAATACGAGAGTTGTTGACCAATCAACTACTCTCTGGTTATTATTCTCCTTATAGAATAAGGGCTTTCGCACTATAGGAACTGCATGCAACTGAATACTTGAGGTTATTGAGTATATATTATTTCAGTTTTCTTCCTTGCGAGAAATAAAGTTATGGATTCTTTAGAGAATTTTGTGGACTTATCAAGATTCCCATTAGGGGATATATGCTTATCGCTCACGCATTTCCTTGTTTTGTGTTCTTTTTCTACCCTTGTGTTTACGACAATTCTAATTTGATGTTTATGCTTAGTTGTATGAAGAGAATAAAGAATTTTTTATTTCTTTTCTTACCAAATCCGAAGTCATACCGATGTTCTTATTTTGTTCCTCTTTGTCTAGTATGATAGTTTGATTTTATTTAGGGAGCATAAACATGACTGTTGAGTGAAAGCACGTGGAGGCAGCAATCATAAGCACAGATCAAATGCATGGACGAATGCGAAGAAAGAATATTAGTTAATCGAGTATTGATATCATTCTCCTTATGATTTCGTACGAATCTCTTAGAGGAATGAGAGAATGATGAGAATTGAGGCATGCCCAAATATTCTAATAAAAGATTTGTTCCATTGGGATCTCCATCATTCCTTGTTCCTCTAGGCACAAGGATTCCTAATGACACAAAGATTGGCATAAGAAATTATGGGAATGCAATTGGTAAGTTGGATAGATAGCATTTGGGCTTAGTTTGATGATGAAGTAGGGCGAGATGTAAATTCATGCATGTAAGGAAGAAATCATGTTATTCTCAATTGATTCAAGCATAATACAAGCGATAATGTGAGCATTTTGATGTCTGACACGCATATAATAAAGTAATTTCAGCTAAAGTGTTAGTTTGTAGGCGCATGCCAATTCTCCCTTGTTTTTGTTAAGATGGCTCTTAAAATCTTGAACTATAAGAGTTGTTGACCAATCAACTCCTCTTTAGTTCTTTATATGACTTTAGTTTATTCATCTTTCTATATTTATTTGGAATGATGGCTATCGCACTATAAAAACTGCATGCAACTAAATACTTAAGGCTAGTGAGCATATTATTTCAGTCTATAGACTTATCAAGACTCGCGTTAGCGATCATAGACTTATCGCTCACGTCCTTCCTTTCTTTTGCATTCTTTGTCTGCCGATGTGTTTAAAATAATTCTATTTGATCCTTATGCTTAGTCATGTGGAAGAGAACAAAGAACTTATGATTTTTTTTATTATCGGATCTGAAATCCTATCTATTTATGTGAACCTTTGTCAACCTATGACAAGACCCAACATGCGGAATTGGAAAAAAGATTCCCAAAACAGCTAAATCTGATCTTAGATGAACCTTGATCTAAAGATAACTTGTATCTTGAACTTTGGTATAAGAACAATGGTTGATTCCACACTTAAGAAAGATAAAAAGTGAGTGATAAGTCAAGATGAACGCCATAAGAACAAGTTCTTGATAAGTTTGAAAAGTACTGAAAAGAACCTAGTAAGAATAATCTCACAATTATTTTATTTCAACAATGATCAATCCTTAATGCCATTCAGCTACATAGGGTTTAAATAGATAAAGACATAACTTAATTTTCTATTTGCATAAAGGAAATAAAATAATTAGGAATAAACTAAAGTATATCCTAAATAGAAGTTTTTCAAAATAAAAGAATAAGGAACTATGCTTAATTAAGGAATAATAAAAGACTATTCCAAAAGGATATAATAAAAGACTTCCAAAATAACAAAATAAGAAGCTTGATTGATTTAATCATTCCTAATTAATAAAGATATGACTGAATCAATCAAGATATATTCCTAAATAACGAAATAAGGGTTGCCCATTGTTTCCTCTTTGGTGTAGATGTTCAATTAGGTCAAGGAAGCACTAAAGTGGCACCTCTTAGAGCTTCCTTTTTAAAAAATTCATATGCTCCCTTCCTTCTCAAGCCTAAAGTGCGTCATGGCTTGAATAAGCCCAAATACAAGGCCAAATGATCATGCAAGGTTTGGCCTAGCTTGGGCTTTGATATTTACTTTCATTTACCCATTATGCCCAAATCCACCAATCTTGTATATCCATATCTTCTTTTAGAATTGAATCTTCCACTAAGCATCTAAAATTGGGATTGCATTAAATTGCTTAAATAAGGCAAATTGAATACTTCCAGATAGTCTTGTCAAACATAGAATTTCATGCAATTCATATGCTTTAATTATTCTTATTGGATCTCCATTGTTCTCCCTTTCTTGGAAAAGATTCATTCTCAAATCTTGTTAATTGAACTATAAAATGAGAACCGCTTTTCGTTCCTTTAGTCTTCCATGCTCATCCACCACTTGAAGCTCAAATGACCATGATTTTTGTGTAATTGGTAATTTCAACTCTCGGAATAAAAAATTGACTAAGAGAATCATGATTATTAGTTAACAAATTACAAAACTACTTTCCGTCTATAGAATTTCCAACACTAGTTCGAACTTGTACATTTTCCTTGAAATCATCTTCAGTTAATGTCATAGGCTCAATAATTGACTAAATTTTAGATTTAACATCTTTTGTTAGAGTCATTGTATCAACTTTATTATTCATAATATCATTATCATGATTCATGATAGCATTATAGGTGAGATCATCAATGGAAACTTGTTAACATATATGGACACTTTAAGAACTTCTTGGCGCTTTAGGAACTTCTTGTTGTTGCTCCCTTTGTAACCTATCATATATTTCTTGTAATAATTCCATATGTTCATATTTCTACACTTTGGAATAGTGTTATTGTCGTCTTCTAGAATTCCTTTCCATTCGATCAAGATGCCTATCCAACTTATCAAATTTCTCTCTATTCTTTCAAGCTGTTGAAATAAAACTCCAATCTTTAGAACATCTTTATTTTTTTAGTTTTTTTCTGTATCAACAATAAAGTAAAGATAGATAGATCAAATTTAGTGACTTAGCTCCGATACCGAATGATGTGAACCTTAGCAACCTGGGACAAGACCCAACACGTGGAATTGGAAAAATATTCCCAAGAAAGCTAAATCCGATCTTTGATGAACCTTGACCCAAAGCTAACTTGTATCTTTAACCTTGTTATAAGAATAATGGTTGGCGCCACACTAAAGCAAGGTTGAAAGTGAGTGATAAGTCAAGATGAATGACATAATAACAAGTTCTTGATAAGTTCGAAAAGTTCTAAAAGAACCAAGTAAGAATAATCTCACAATAATTTTATTTCACCAATGGTCAATCTTTGTGCCATTCGGCTACATAGGGTTTAATTAGATAAAGACGTAACCTAATTTCCTATTTGCATAAAGAAAATAAACTAATTAGGAATAAACTAAATTATATCCTAAATAGAAGTTTTCAAAAATAGCAAAATAAGGAACTATGCTTAATTAAGGAATAATAAAAGTCTATTCTAAGAGGATATAATAAAAGACTTTCAAAATAACAAAATATGAAGCTTGATTGATCTAGTTATTCCTAATCAATCAAGGTATGACTAAATCAATCAAGATATATTCCTAAATAACTAAATAAGGGATGCCCATTGTTTTCTCTTTAGTGTAGATGTTCTATTAGGTCAAGGAAGCACTAAAGTGGCATAGATAGTAACCATCAATTTTTTCGAGCCGTTGCCGGGGAATTGTTTGAAAACTAAAGTGAAATTTCAAAAACTTGATGTGTGCTACTTGTTTTAGCTACTGATGTGTGCTACTCATGTTAGCTACAATCTAAGGCAGTGTACCTATCGATGCAGTCTAGCACTAATGGCGAGTATCAAGGTCTTATTCCTCGGGAAAGCGAAAGCCCAGAGTTACTTCTTTGTTCTTTGTTATATTAACCTAAAATGGATGATGAATAATTTCTAAACTAACTATTAACTACAAGCTAAGTTCTGAGGGAGATGTAGGAGTAATTGATAAATGAAATAATCAAGACAAGAAGACAAACCCAAAGGGAATCTAAACTAGTTGGCAACCAAACAAAAGATAAAGGATCGATGAGTCTAATTATGCTACCCGTGGACGAATTCTTAACCGAATTCGGTTTCTCTCCCGAGATAACCGAATTCCTAAACCTAATAACCTAAAGTTGGAATCTCTTCCTAATGATTGATTCT
>NW_025963465.1:0-75000 GCF_019578655.1 Ricinus communis | reverse complement strand
GATTTAGGAATTCGGTTATCTCGAGAGAGAAACAGAATTCGGTTAAGAATTCATCCACGGGTAGTATAATTAGATTCAACAATCTTTTATATTTTGTTTGATTGCCAACTAGTTTAGGTTCCCTTTGGGTTTGCTCTCTTGCCTTAGTTATTTTAGTTATCAATTACTCTTGCATCTCCCTTAGAACTTAGATTATAGCTATTAGTTAATTTAGAAAGTATTCATCACTCATTTTAGGTTAATATAACAAAGAACAAAGGAGTAACTCTAGGCTTTCACTTTCCCGAGGAATACGACCTTGATACTCGCCATTAGTGCTAGACTGCATCGATAGGTACACTGCCTTAGATTACAACTATACAGGTGGAAAGAAAGTGTACAGAAGAAGATTCTTCTGAAGCAGCACCAGAGCACGAAGAGGAAGAACCAGTCGAGTTTGAAGAGCCAGCTGAGTCTGAAGAGTCACAACTTGGAAAGGGAAAACGTATAAAATTTACACCAACCTGGCAGAAAGATTATGATATAGGCAGCAATGGCGTATACTGTCTTCTAACTAAGGAAGGGGAGCCATCAACTCTCCAAGAAGTAATGAGCAGTTCAGATGCATCTCAGTGGATGACAGCAATGCAAGAAGAGATGGAAGCTCTGCATAAGAACAAGACTTGGGAGCTTGTGCCACTTCCACAAGGAAGAAAGGCCATTGGCAATAAATGGGTCTTTAAGATCAAAAGAAATAGTGATGATCAAGTGGAGCGGTTTCGTGCAAGAATGGTGGTGAAAGGATATGCTCAGAAGGAAGGGATTGACTTCAACGAAATATTTTTCCCTATGGTTCGATTAACAACTGTTCGAGTAGTCTTGGCGATGTATGCTACATTTGACTTACATCTAGAGCAGCTAGATGTGAAAACAGCTTTTCTTCATGGAGATCTTGAGGATGAAATTTATATGCTCCAGCCAGAAGGTTTTGAAGAAAAAGGAAAGCGGAACTTGGTTTGTAGGTTGAACAAATCTCTATACGGTCTAAAGCAGGCACCGAGGTGTTGGTATAAGAGATTTGATTCCTTCATCATGAGCCTTGGATACAACAGACTTAATGCAGACCCTTGTGCATTTTTCAAAAGGTTTGGTAAAAGTAATTTTATTATCTTACTGTTGTATGTTGACATGTTGGTAGTAGGCCCCAACAAAGATCATATTGAAGAACTAAAGGCACAATTGGCTAGAGAATTTGAAATGAAGGACTTGGGACCAGCAAACAAGATTCTAGGGATGCAAATTCACCAAGACAAAAACAATAGGAAGATTTGGCTTTCTCAGAAAAATTATTTGAAGAAGGTCTTGCGACGCTTCAATATGCAAGATTGTAAGTCAATTTCTACCCCACTTCTTGTTAGTTTCAAATTATCCTCCAGTATGAGTCCTAGCAGTGAAGAAGGAAGGATGGAAATGTCTCGAGTACCGTATGCATCAGTAGTGGGGAGTTTAACGTTCGCGATGATTTGTACACGACCAGACATTGCACATGCAGTGGGAGTAGTAAGTCGGTACATGGCGAATCCTGGCAGAGAGCACTGGAATGCTGTAAAGAGGATCCTAAGATATGTTAGGGGAACCTCAGATGTTGCATTGTGTTATGGAGGATTAGAATTTATTATCAGAGGATATGTTGACTCATATTATGCAGGTGATCTTGATAAAAGCAAATCTACTACAGGGTATGTGTTCACACTTACTGGCAGAGCTATGAGCTGGGTATCAAAACTATAGTCAGTTGTGGCGACAGCAACAACAGAAGCAGAATATGTAGCAGCTACACAAGTTAGTAAGGAAGCAGTATGGTTGTAATTGATGATGAAGGAACTCGGGCACGAACAAGAGCATATTCCTCTGTTCTGTGACAGTCAGAGTGCCTTGCATATCGCAAGGAATCCAGCTTTTCATTCAAAGTCAAAGCACATACGAGTCCAGTATCACTTCGTTCGTGAAAGAGTGGAAGAGGGCACTGTGGATATGCAGAAAATTCATACTAAAGACAACCTAGCAGATTTTTTGACAAAGGCAGTTAACGCTAATAAATTTATTTGGTGTCAATCCTCTAGTGGCCTGACAAAAGCATAAGCAGCATGAAAAGGCAAGGAAGAAAGAACGCTGTGAATATCTGACTGATCCTCAATCAAATCTTCAAGTGGGAGATTGTTGATATTTAGGGATTTGTATCTCTCCCACATTGCTAAGTTATTAATTTTGAGGAGTATTTCTCTCACATTGCTAAGTTAACAATCTTGAGGTATCCTCCAAGCCTATATAATAGAAGCCTCACTTTGTTATTTATTCATTCCAAAAAATAAGAGAAAAATATTAGAGAGTTAAGCAATTATTTTTCTCCTATTATAAAGAGAGAATTTTAATATTTTCTACTTTAATAATAGAGAGATTGTAACTGCTCTTATTTTCTTATAGTGAAATTCTTCTATCCTTGCCGTGGTTTTTATCCTAATTTGTTTAGGAATTTTTCACGTAAATCTGTATATTCTATTGTGTATTTTATTTTTATTTATCTTTATTTTCTCAAATTATTAGCTAGTGATTTTGCTCTATCAGGTTCATATTTTTCTACACTAATTATATATACATTCGTGTGGATTTATTTTAGAGTTTATTTTAGTAACTTCCTTTCTTGATACCACTAAAATAACACAAGTTTAATCGATTAAAAAAAGTTAGTTAGTACCATTCTTGTTAAAAAAATAACAATACCATTACAGTTAAAAGATTAGTTCTTAAATTAAATTTTTACACTCTATATATATATTGCATAGTTAAATGATAAATAGAATACCAACTATAGTACAATTCTTGTTAAAAACAAAATAATATTAGCTACTGGTCATCGCCTTCGTAAGTTATTGTCTCACTGACTAGCTAATCAAACGTAAAATCAGGTGGATTCATCCTTTTACTCCCTCGTACCTATAGGATAATAGCAACCGCTTCTATTTGTTATTCCCATCCCGTATATTAATTGGTCATTAGCATTTTTATATTTTATTAATAGATTTATGATTTAACTAATACTTTAAGTATTATTAATTAAAATAAAATAAAATAAAATTATAATATCTTTATTGTTTATTATTAATCAAATTTTAAATAATAAATCTCAAAAGATTATTGTTGCTAAAAATAAAAATATAAAGATTTATTGTCAAAAAAATAAAAATATAAAGATTTATTGTTAAAAAAATAAAAATAAAGGTAAATGTTTAAAAACATTAATAAAAAAGCTCAAAATATTATTCACACTCATTAACGAAGCGTGTGACATATGCACTAACTTGCTGTTAAAAAAATATTTAATATCAATAAAATTAAAATATAAAAAATCAATGTGGATAAAGAAAAGTACAAGGGTGAATTGTCGAAAACAATAAAAATACTAGGGCCAATTATGCATTTATCCAATTAAAAACAAAGAGAGGTTAGTCTTCTTTATTCTGTTCTGATATTGGAAGGATATTCTTTCCATACGAAATCATCATTCTCACAATCCGGCCTCCCTAGACTTTTACTTTCTAGTAAAATTTGGGCAAAGAAGGCCGTCAAATGGTTGAACTAATGATGGTAGCAAGAGAAGACTAAGGCTTGAATCTTTACGTTGTTGATTCATTAAATTTAGGTTGTTTCTAGCAAAACAAAAGGTGAAGAGAGCTGGCGATGTGAGGAAGACCTTATAGCTAGAGTTTGGGAGACTAAGATGGCAGGAGGAGAAAGAAAAGACAAGATAGAAAAAAATGGTAGCAGAGAGAAAGTCATGATGAGAGAAAAATAGTTGTATATAAAGGTCAAAATAAATTTTCTACGTAGAGTAAAAATTAGTTTTAAATATTTTATAAATACCTAACATATCCCATGTTTTAGCAAATATTTACCTTTTGTCATTATACATTTTCTGAGTTGCATTTTATTTCATTTTGAAAAATTTCAAATATCTAAAATATATTATTATTTGGGCAACGTATATCTTTTATTGTTCAATTTCTTTTTTTTGAAATTTGTAGTCTGCTTTATTTGAAAAAAGTTGAAAGCTTTATTTTATTTGAAAAAGGTTGAGATATCTAACATATACTTAATGTATTACTATTTATTGTTAAACATATATTTTTTGTGGCTATTTTTTGGTTTTTTAAATATTTCACATTTCTTTTGTCTTTTTAAAATACTTACAAATACTGTAAATATTAACTAAATTATTCATTTAAAGTTTAATATTGAAAGAAGTTGGTGTTTATATTACTAGTATTTAAACATAAACATAATTAAAAATCGACATATAATTTATTTATTATTCTTCAATATAAATTGAATTTATATATAAATTGATATTTTACAATTATCTATAATATTTAAAATTAATAATAAATTAAATATTTTTAATACTTTTCTTAGTTTTTTATATTTTAAGATTTTATTATACAATAATATAAAATTATCAATACATTAATATAAAAATTATAAAATTATATATAAAATAAGTGCACATGTCAAAATAAAATTTTATATGTCAAAAAATAGTAACACATGATAAAAACCTTTTATGTATCAGAATTTAATATATAGATATTTATATTATATATGTAAAAAGAATAAAAAAATAACATAATTATTAACACATTTGTTTATTTTTTTAATAGTCATGCTCCAGAGAAATTAAAAATCGATATACTTTTGATAAATGATAAAATAAATTATTTATTAAAACTAATATAATATAATTTTAGAAAGTGTTTATATATTAAAAGATTATATTGATACTGAAGGAAACTATTCTTTTACACATTTGACAAATTAAGAACTTCATCCACATATAATTGAGAATTCAATAACCAAAAGTGTTACATTTTTATGGATATTAATATTTATTATCAATATGCATAAATATTCATTGTTTATTGTAACGATATTCATTTTTTATTCTGTCAACTTTTAGATGTTCATTATTTTGGTGAAGGATGTTCATCATATATGATATGCATATTCATTATTTTTTATAAATTTAGTGGTTTTAACTTTATATATATTTTTCGTATCACTATAAAATATTGTTCTCAGATAAAAATAATATTGATTCTTTATGAAAGTTAAATTCACTGTTTTTATGATGCATATTGAAATATTTTTGTAATTGACATAAACAATTATCATTTATAGGTTTAGTAGTCATTAGTTTGTTAAAGACATAATATGAACTGTCATTACCGTTAGTAAACAAAAAACATCAAGTTAAAGTTATACTACAAATATTTATATTGTGGTATAAATTTTTTTTCAATAAAATAAAAGTAAACAATGAATATTTAATGTTAAAACCATGAAAAATCAATGTATGTTCAATGATCAAAAAGTAGTAAATATTTAGCATAAATTTAATAAACATAAATTATTAAAAAATGCAAGTCAATATTTTTGACACACATGTGTTACCTGAGTCGAACCACAATACATTATAGTTTGAGGACCAGGATATAAGGACCCCTCTTTCACTCATTTAACTTCCACTTTAATTAAATTAAGAATTTTAATTTCAAGTTAGTTGGGTTCTACACTCTCTTATGTTGAATTCCCACATTACTAAAGAATACGAAATATAAACAATTGATGTGTCTTTTTTAGTACTCGCAAGTGCACGAACCGTTCCTATAGTAAGGATAAGTTCACCACGAGGTCGATCTCTCAAGGAACTACGAGGCCACTTATTATAAAGACTAATTATCAATACAAAACAATAAAAGTAAATCTAAACACTCTAAATCGTATGTTTGAGAGGATAATGGTCATAAAGTAAAGTAACTAAACAATAAATAAATATGCAATGCAAATGCAAATGCTTATGATCTAAAACTATATGCTAAAAATAGTATTTAATCTAGCCATTTACTTAGTAATCTCCTTGTTTTATTTTAAGCTTAGATCTAATGAATGAGATGGTGATGTACCTTTTCCCTAAATCACTCAAGCTAATGATGCAACTTAGGTTTCTTATACTAACATAGATTAAATTAAAGATGATGTTTCTAATACTTTTAAACCTAAAGATTTTCATAACAATTACTATTGCTAAATTAATATGATGGTTAACTAACAATAATAACTGAAACTAATAAAGATATGAAGGTAAAGAAATCATTCATTAAATAAATAAATAACAAGGTTCATATAAAAGTAGAAAGACTAAACACTTATGAAAACTAGCCTAACATATTTAACCTAATGATCATGGTATTAAATAGAAAGATAAAAAATAAGAAAGTAAAAAGCTCCCTCAAGATTCAGAATTTCTTCAAGTAGGAAGAAAATTGGTCCTCAGTCTCCACTTCTTGAAAAACTCCTTAGATCCTAAAAGAACAATGAAAACTAAAACTAAAGTATTTATGAAGAACTGTAGAGAATTATGGAGAGAATAATGGTGGCAGGTGTAGAGAGCAGGTAGGAGAAAACTCCCCTCCTCCTTCCTTCTTCCTTTTCTTTCTCTTTAGGGTTTTGCAGAGATTTATATAGAGGAGAGTCCTCCTCTAAATAAATCTCTCTAAAGATGAGTATACTAATATAAATCTATCTAATAGATAAGACTTTAAGTATCTTGATCTCCACCAAATACTATCCCATAAATAACTCTTAATATAAATCCTAATAATTATACAAAATGATTAAAATATCCTTTCGAGCCTTATAATTAGCAAATTCATGCGTCTTAATCTTGGGCCTTGACATGAATATGTCCCATTAAGCTTCTTTTAGCTCCATATTTTTCTCTTTTTGCTAATATTCCTAAAAATACACAATTAAGCTTAAGTGAGGCAAAAATACATATTTTCACCATTTTATATATAAAAATATATCATTAAAGCTTTAAAATACCCTTAAATATCTATACATAATTTGGACCGATCAACAATTCACAAGAGTGAACTAAGGATTTCAATTTTAAGTGAAAATAAAGCATTAAAGTCAAATTCCAATTGTACATGAGGGGAGTATTAGAGATCTTACATTATTAAAGAACAAGAAATTTAAACAATTTATAACAGTAAAGGTTGTTTAATATATCGTTCAAGAATAAGAAATACGATGAATTTATAAGAGTAAAGGTCTAACCAACTAAGTGGCTAGTTCTAGTCATTCTGGTATTGATTGGATTCAAACTCAATTTTATTAATTGGACTCTATACTTTCTCACTCATTTACTCCTACCTTAATCAAATTAATTTCTAATATAATGTATTCTTATATAAGTATAAAAAGATGAATTAGAGTTCAAAAACACAAAAGAATTATTTTTGTTTTATTATTATATTAATTTTTATATAAAAGATATATTAATATTTACAAATGTATTTAAATGTAACAAAAGTTATTCAAAATTATCGTAAATTATTTTATTAAAAGTAGTAAAATAGAGAATGGGGACATCTGCCTGAAGAAGCGTAAAGGGAAATCTTCCAAATGTGTCTCCATCTTTATCCTACCTGAACTCCATTGCTATTTCTGCCGTTTGAAACGGTCCTACAAGGGAGATTATACGGGGACCCGAATTGCATTGTGTACTCGTGTCCAAAGCACTGCTGTTTTATTCAAATGATGGGGCAGAATTTAAATGGCACGTGTGAGAGGATTTCTTTTCCAAAATAACGTCCCATTCTGTTTTTGCCATTTATAACAGAATAGTGATTTTTTTTTGTTTGATGCTATTTTGTCTTCTTTATTCTCTATTTTCTATCATTCAAACTTTCGAATCGATTCTTTTCTTTAGCTTTTGTTCTCTGGTTCATAATTATGTTAATTCGTTCTTTTCTTTCTTTTTTTGTTCATTATAACACAATTTCATTCTTCATTCCTTTGCTTCTTTCTTCTTTTCTTCTCATTGATAGATATTTATGATATGAAATTCTTTATTCTTTCATTTTTTGTGATAGAATTTGATTGATAGAGAATTTAATGGATGAAATCTGAAAATTTTGAATCAATAAAATAATTGTGCAGCTGAATGTTCAACTGCTAAAAGAATATTATGATTATTGTCTAGAAACTACAGGTTTATAATGCTCATACTTCTAGTTTCATTATCAAAAAGGAACAGGTTCATTATGTACAGGATTGAGGTTCATTATTTTAGGTTCATTATGTTTATACTATAGGTTCATTATGTTTGCACTATAAGTTTATTACATATGAAATACATGTTTATTATTTACAATATTTAGATTCATTATGTTTATAGTACATGATTATTATTGAAATAAAATAGGTCTATTATGTATTAAATTGAGTTTCAATATATTTTCTATTCTTACAGTTGATAATAGTAACAATGCAGCTGTTGAGGATTTATCTGGACTGTCTGTCAAATTTGTTGGTGAAGCTTATGATTTATACAATGAGTATGCATTCAGAGTAGGTTCAGTATTAGAAAGAGTAAACAAAGATCTAGAGAAGATGACAAAAGAATATCAATTAAAAGATTTTGTTCCTCAAAGGCTGGAGAAAAAGAAAATAAAAAAAGAAGTATTATTCGAAACTTGATATTCGATCTGGTTGTAAAGCTTCTATTTAGTTTGATATTGATGAAGAATGAGTTTGGACTATAAAAAAATATGAAAAAAGAACATTAATTATGAGTTATGTCCATCAAGTAAAACTTATTTGCTTCGTTCACATAGAGGAGTTACAAAAAAACCAGCTGAGTTATTTTAAGCATTTAAAGAAAAGTGGACTTGTTGTTGTTGATGGTATTAGGTTGCTAAAAAAATCAATCTGGAGGATCACCATTTATTAGTTTTACAGTTAAAGATGCTTATACTAATTTAGCATTACAAAACATGAAGAAATTGGATGGCACCAATTCGAATGCTTTGATTGAGATATTTAGAAAAAGACAGTTAAATGAAAAGGATTTTTTCTTTGATTTTGAGATTGATGTTGATACAAGATTTTTATATTTTTATTTTGAAGAGATGCTTAGGTAGGATAAGATTATGAGATGTTTGGAGATTTGTTAGTCCATGATACCATTTATTGCACTAATAGATATAATATTATTTGGGGACTATTTGTTGGTATAAATCATCATTGCATCAATGTGATGTTTGGTTGTGGTTTTCTATTGAATAATAGAATTGAGTCCTTTATATAGCTGTTTAGTACCTTTTTAAGATCTACGGGAGGTAAACATCCATAAAAAATAATGACAGATCAATCTGTTATTATGGCTGCTGCAATTTTTATGGTGTTCCCAAACTCACATCATAGAGTTTATATTTGGCACATAGGAGAGAACTCAAAGAAGAACATCAAGCGCTTAAAAAGTCAAAAAAAATTTGTAGAATTATTCAATTATGTTATGAAGTATATTGATACAGAGGCATAGTTTGCATTTTATTGGATTAGTTATTTCAAATGAACCTGACTTTTTTACTAATTATTTTAATAAACCTGTAATTATTTTCTCATGAACTTGCAGTTATATTTTACTGAACCTGAAGTTATATTCCAATATACCTACAGTTAAGTTCTAATAAACCTGCATTTATATTCAAAAGAATGAACCTGCAGTTATATTTTAATGAACCTGATGTTATATTCCAATACACAAGCATTTACATTCCAATGAGCCTACAGTTATATTATAATGAACTTGAAGTTATATTATAATATAACTGCAGTTATATTCCAATAAACCTGCAATTATGTTCTAATGAATCTTCAGTTATATTTCAGTGAACCCACACTTATATTTTAATATACCTATGTGTTTTCTTCAGGTTAGTAACAGAATATTATTGTCACAATAATTCTTGGATACGAAAGTTATACAAGTCTAGAGTGAAGTGATGTTCTGCTTTTAATAAAGACTTTTTTCTAGTAGTATTTTATCATCATAAAGGAGTGAGACTATTAATTTTTCTGTGTCTAAGAGGTTGTTTAAGACTGCTATACTTTATGATTTTTATCATTGTTACACTTATTTCTTTTTCCATTCTTGAACGTACCAGACTTTTTACAGTGTAATGACACCAATTGAACTCATAATTTCATTGAAATTGATTAGAGAAAGTAGAATCTTATAGTTGCATTTTCTGCTCTTGTGGCCCTTCAACATAGTAGAGACAATAAAAATAGTGGACTCTCTCTTGAATTCATCATCATGATCTCCTTTGTTCACTATTTCATCAGCCATACTTCTTGTTATAGGACTACTAGAAGTTACAGCTCATCTTTTCCTCTAATCTTTCAGCAACTGATTATATTCATCGTTGTCATTGTCCCTTTTAGTTTCTACAATGACTTTAGGACCACGAGGAATAGCTAATATAGAAACTGCATCCTCTTAAGTCAGCTTAAGTTCTTCTTTCTCTAAAACTAAAGCACACCTACAAAAATCAAAATTCTCTATAATGTATCTACTTAACTGTCCATGACATTCACATAACATTAATTTTAAAAGGCTGCCAAAGCCAATGTCTTCAACTGCTTAACGTTGCTCCGGTGACAGTCTCTTGATCATGTTGGACAAACTAGATGAAGACATCTTAGTAGGTATGACATATCTAACCTCCTTTTCTTTATGTTTTATAGGTTGTGATTTAGATGTCTCCTTTAGTAATTGTTCTTCAGAAGTAGAATCAGTGTCTTCATGTGATTCTTCTGCAACCACTTTCTTCCCTTTGTCAATTATTGAGCGTGTTTTGTATCTCTTGTTTTGCCCTTGAGTTTGTTGAGTTATAGTAACTTCTTTTCTTTTCTTAACATTTTTACTCACATCAGTAGCAACAACTTGCTTTAATTTCTTTTGTTAAGCATGTCCATTTTCGTTTCCAACACTATCAGTAGTTTTGTTTTTCATAACATTAGTCAGAGGTACATCCCAATCTATGCTATCATTATTAGATTCCTTAGTTATGGTCCTCTTTTATGCCCTTGTGGATTCTTCTTACTGAACTTTTTTCTCTAAGATATTTTTTCTACCCATTTTTATCCTGCAAAATAATAATTACTAGAAATAAGAGCTAATAATTCATTAAATAGATTTTATTAATAATGAACCTTATATGATTAACAGATGAATCTGTAAGTTTTAACTAATGAACATGCTATATGTGCATAAAAATAAATATGTATTCATGGGCTATAATAGACTGGTTCATTATCTTTAAATAACAAGTTTATCATAATATAACATTAGGTTCATCAAATATTTTATCATGTTGAAACAACATATTCATTATTCATAGATTACAATGTACATGTTTATTATTTTCAAACTGCAAGTTTATCAAATTATCACTTAAGGTTCATCAAATGTTTTATATATATCGAAACAACAGATTTATTATTCATAAGTTATAATTAACATGCTTATTATCTTCAAACTACAGGTCCATCAAAGTATCATTTGAAGTTCATCAAATATTTTATACATATTAAAATAACAGATCATTATTCATAGGTTATCATGGACATGTTTATTATATTCAAATAATAAGTTCATCACCGTATAATATTAGATTAATAAAATATTTTATATGTATTGAAACGACATATCCATTATACATAGGTAATATAAGTTAAAATCATATCCTATTGGTATCTTATAGGTATACTTTTAGTATTTTTTTAGGACGAAATTAAAAAAAGTAAATTCATAATAATACAAATTAAAAAAAAATTCAGCATCTTTTAGCTATACTTTTAATATTTTTTCTAACGAAATTATAAAAAAAATAAAATGATATAAAATAAAAATTGAATTCATAATAATACGAATTAAAAATAATATCATTCCAGTATCTTATAGGTTTACTTTTAGTATCTTTATCTTTTGATATCTTGTAGGTATATTTTTAGTATCTTTTTTTAACAAAATTCAGAAAAAATATAAAATAAAAACTGAAGTAATAATAATGCAAAATTTTACAAAAAAATCCTTCGGATGTCTTATAAGTACACTTTTGGTAATTTTTTCTTATAAAATTCCAAAAAAAAATGCCATATAGATTTTTTTTTTAAAATATAAAAATTTATTTTTTTATATTTTTAATCATAAAACTTTTCTTTTTAAAATGTTGTGCATGACAAAAATTCTTTTATAATATTCCATTGATTTTACTGTTTGTTTGTCACGTAATGTGACAATAAATATTTTTGCATAAATAGCTATGAGAACTATCGTGATTTGTACTAGTGGCTAGTTATTTAGTGCGGAGATTATTTTTTGAGTTCAAACTTTTATATATTTTTTATATCTAGTAATCTAAAATAATCTAAAGCGTGTTGGATATAATGTTAGCAAATAGTAAAATATGACCTCAAAAGTTTTAAAGCGTATTGGGCATAATACTAACGGATGGTAAAACATTACTTTAAAAGTTTTAGCTTTAATCTTAGATAGGATCAAATTCGAAATCTTAGTTAAATTAAGAGATAAGAACTTTTAACAAATTAATGCATTAATCATATTTACTATAAAAGAAAAAGAATTAGTTGCTGCAAACTATGCTTTTTGAAAAGTTTATTTCTTTCTTTTCTGAAATTTCTAATCATGCAGCTTATCAATAAAAGAGCAGTCGATATTATGCTTATTTCTAGCGTAGAAACAAAATAATTTAATTTCTTGCTCCTTCGAAAATTCTCAATATGTACTAAAAGAAAATTGATATAACTTGTCGACACAATTACACGATAAAAAATGAATAAGGAATACAGCTTCTAACAAGTGAAGTTTGAACTAGGACATGCTGCATTCTCGAGCGAGTCCTTGTGGGAACCTTTTAGTATCAGTGCAGTAATTATATATCATATAATTCTTCTGCACCTATTGCAACTTCTCTTGACTTATTGAATCAAGCTCCTTTGAAAGCCATGAATTTTTTTAGTTGCAGATGATGATGAATTTCTACCACAAGAAGATGCTCCATTATACCAGATACAAGCATTGGCATTGAAGTTCCTATAGGAAGCAGTGAATGGAGCTTGACTCCAATCTGTCTTGACAAATCCACCTCTTGAGCCCAGTAATCAGCATTCCATAGACTAGAGTACATCCTCATTGGTTGATTCTTTGGGAATGGAACACCAATGCTCTCCATGTTCTTGGACTCTCTAATAAGAGTCCCATCAACAGAAAAACTGAAACGCAGATACAAAATAACTTCAATATACATTATGTAAATATGCTAAATGAGACTACAAGATTTTGGAATGAGGGGTTTGCTTTAATTGCTTACATGATACGCTGAGGATTTCAAAGAATGGAATAGGTGTGGAAATCTGCAGTTGCGTCAAACCATAAATAGAATTGTTGCTCTTCGTTACCTTTGCCTTGGTTAAATACATTAGTATGAAGAATGTAAGGATCACCACTCAGATTTCCCAAGAACTCAAAGTCTATCTCATCCCATGTGGACCCTTTCGAGGATAACTGCAAATTCAAACATTTCATTAGTCAAATGAGCACAAACTTCTAAACTGAAGCCATACAGTAGCTGCATATATCAGGAGGAAGTTAAGAACTTACATAGTAGGCAGTGACAGTGCCAGCAGAGTTGCTAGGGACAAGCTTGAGCTGCATATCAATCTTTCCAAAAAGATACTCATTCTTCGACTGAAATCCAGAGCCAGAAGCTTTGTCAAGGTTAAGGGTAAGAAGCTGGCCATTGTTGAGTATCTTAGCTCGACCATCTCCCCAAGTGATATCAAAGTCTTGGTTGAAGTCACCAGCAAATGATACGAGCTAATTGTAAGAGAGATGATCAATGAGAGTGCTGAACCCCTCGTGCAAGCAAGAAAAGAAGCCGTTGAGCTTGTTCTGTACTGAAGGAGAAGTTATTTTCCTTTATATAGAAGTGAAGTGATGGATTGGCAAGGTTCTTAAGGTTTGTATTTATAATACAATTGTTCCTTAGAGGGATAAGAAATGAAACAAGGAAAGAGGGTAATTGCACAGGAAGGTTTTATGTCAGAAGATGTGACCAGTTGGCTTTGATTATCGAAAAGTGGATTTAATCAATAGCGAACAACATGATGCAACTATTAGACGGAGTTTGAGTTTAGATCTATGATGAAAACAGACAGAGAGAGAGAGGCCCTGCAGCAGGACCCAGCTTTTTTCACCAAACATGGAGGTTGGTGTGTGGGTCTTTTACTTTGGCACTTTCTTTGCTTCATCTAAACCCACCACCACCCTCTCTTGTGGAGTCGGTGATACTTTCAGTACGTTATGTTCAATTTTACTAATCTAAGGTTTATGAACGAAATATAGCCATAGGTTTTAGAAGATTATAATAACTTGGTTGATTCAGGGAGTAGGGGAAAAAAAACAAAGCATATATTCGAACATGTAATATGAAAATTTTATTTTTTTTCTTTTTGCCTTTGTTAATTAAATAAGAATAAATAAAAGTAAATAAAATTTATAAATAATATAATTAATTTAGAAAAATTTCAAAAAAAATAATAAGTTCAAACTTAAAAAAAAATTACTAAGAAATTAGCTAAAAATATTCATTCTAGTGAAAATTAAATAAGAGATTTCAATCTCTAATTGAAAAAAGTTGGAAGCTATTATATTTTTAAATATAAAAAAAAAAATATATATATATATATATATAGTAATCTTTGTTAATTATAAATAAGAATTATTCTAAAAAATTATATATATTTTTATTTTATAACAAATTTAAAAACATACTACATTTATCTTTTAACTTTTTTGAATTTAACTGAAATTTTAAGAAACTTACGCATAACATTAAATTCGAATAAATAATTTTTGAATATATTCAAAATAAATTGGAAAGTTTTAGATATTTTTGAAATTGGATGATTGATAAATTCCTTTACAATATCTTACATTTCAATATTGAATTATTGATAAATATTTGAATATTTTATATTGAAAAATATTATTCACCGAAATTAAGTAAATTAAATGGACCAATTTAAGATTTAATACTTACAAAACAGCGAGGGAATTCCCGAGGATGGAATAGTTATGGAAATCTAGAATTGAGTCGAACTAAAGACGAAATTGTTGCACTCTGTTGCCTTGAGCAATGACATCAGTGTGGACAGTGTAAGAATCGCCACTCAAATTTCCCAGGAGTTCAAAATCTATCTCATCCCATGAAGGCCCCTTTCAGGACAGCTACCAACGCATAACACAAGACACAAGCATCTCAGAGTCATAAAAATATTACCACGCAGTCACAAAGCAATAGTAATAATTAATAGCAATCAAGCACAACATATTGTGTGTATATTTACGTAGTAGGAAGTGACAGTGCCAGCAGAGTTGCCAGGAACAAGCTTCAGTTGTATATTGATCTCCCCAAATAGATATTCATTTTTAGACTGAAAACCTGACCTGGAAATCCTGTCAATGAACAGTGTAATTGACTACCCATTGTTGAGTATCTTGGCATCTCCACTTCGCCTTATGATGTCAAAATCTTGGTAGAACTTTCCACCAAATGCAGAGATGACCACCATCGTAATCACAGATACAAGTAGCACCAGTAATAATAGAGTGCTGGCCATACGGACTGGAAACTTCTGTGGCTAGCCCAAGAAAATATATATATCTATATATATATATTTTTCTCCGGTATATATGTTGTTCTAATTGTTTATGTAAAGTGAAAAGTTTGAGAAAGAATGTAGAGGGGAGAGACAAGGACTGTGGCAAGTTGTAGGGGTGAGAGCAGGAGATGGGCAATTGGGCTACAGATGGCAGTGAAAAAATACAGTGGTGAAGGTGAGAGATAAAAGGTTATTGATTGAATCATGGACTTGGTAATTGATTTGCAATTAAGAGCTATAAGCAATGCTGAAAATCTCAATTTATTTATTTTAATATTTAATGGTATAAAATATCTTTTATAAAATTGTATTTTAATATTTTAAAGTTTAGGTTATAAAATGGGATTAATTTTATTAGATTTGAGTCTAATTATAATTAGAACAATTATAACTAATAAGTTCGACGATTTATTCTCATTAGTTATATATTTTTAATATTTTATTTAAATAAATTTAATTTTTTAGTTGGTTGTTTAAAATTTATAAAATATAAGGCTAGATTTACCGAATGAGATCAGGTCAATCTTATCATGATATTATATTAAAAATCAAAATTGAATTGAAACAAATTTGATTGAATTTTAAAAGGTGAAAAATTCAAGTAAATATGTTGTAATGCTTATTAATAATATGAAAAGGATTGAGTCTATAAGATTTAGGTCTATCAATAATTAAAATGATTGTCATAGCATAAGCTTCTAGCTGGTAAAACCACTAGAAATCATCTTTCGCTCACCATTTGCGGTGTATTTCGAATTGTGCTTGGGTGTTCAAGAAATAGATTTGAATTTTTTTAATTTAATATATTAATTATTTTAATTTCTTATACACTATTTTTCAAAACTATTTATGGAAAAAATATACATTTATCTACTTTTTTGTAAAAATAGTTTTTAAAATTTAAAAATTATTCAAAAAAAGATTAAAGTTAGAGAAGCACTTTTGCAATCTCTCAAATTCACCCATAACAATTAAGTACTTTTAAGATCCCGAAAGAATTGTAAATAAAATATGATTTTTTGAATTGATTCGTTAAAAAACTAGTCATAAGGCATCATTGAATAAATTCTTGATGACTTAAAAATTAGTTAAAATTGATGTTCAACTTAGAAATGGCATCTAAGAAACTGATACGAAATTGACCTTAAGTTCTTATAAATATCATTTAACTTCACATTAACTAGGGTCGGGTGAGAGAAGCCAGCAAATCAAAACAAAAGACGGAATGAAATATAAAAGAAACAATTATTTCTGCCAATGGTTTCATTTACAGTATTAGTATAGAATCTGTTAGGTTCAAACTAGAACTTCAGATATGGGCTTGGAATAATTTCTTTTTAGCATATAAAGCCAAAATAGTTATGATGATAAAAATGAATGAAATTTTTTAATAATAAATGGTCATTAGTGGATTTATATTTTCTAATTAGGATGGATGGATTAAGTAAATAGTAATAGATTGATAGTAGAATATTACTTGAGGTGGCAACATATGCAGAGGAAACACTTCCTTTTATTACATCGAAGATATATTTTATTTTACAATTATTAGGATAATAGTTTTCATTTAATAGGAGGATAAAAACAAAATATGACATGAATATGCATGTACTCTTGCATGAGTAAGTTAGAATATAACAATTTAATTTTACCTTTTGTTTGTAAATTTAATATCTCAAGTAATCATTTATATCTTAATTTTTCTCTCTCTACATATTTTTTACAATTTTTACAAATTACCATTACCTTCCTTTAATTATTATCTCTTTGCATATGTTTATAAGAAGACTTCTTTGTTAAAGTCCAATTCACTTGGTCTCCTAGCCACTTTTTAAACTAGCTTAAAATACTAACTTTTTTTCATTGGCTATTATGATTGGATTGTAAGCTGAAGCTTGTTAAACATAGTCTGTGCTTAAAGATTGGAGCTTGAAGCCCATAAGGTTCGCATCGGCATAAGCGATGAGGCTCTTTGTTTAGAGTTTTAGTTGAATAACTGATCATGAGTTGGAAGCTATCAACTTGAAGAGTTAAGTTGCTCTCCTAGCCACTTTTTAAACCAGCTTAAGATACTAACTTTTTGTTCATTGGCTATTATGACTGGATTGGAAGTTAAAGCTTGCTAAAAAGATTTGTGCTTGAAGATTGGAGCTCGAAGAATATAAGGTTTGCGTCGGCACAAGTGATGAGGCTCTTTATTTAAAGTTTTAATTGAAGAATTGATGATCAGTTAGAAGCTAATACTTGAAAAGTTAAGTTGTTTTAAGGTTATTCTTGAGCTAAATATAACTTTTTAATTTTCTAATTTTGTTCACTATTTCAATTTCAATTTCTAAGGTTAGTACCTCTACCACATCTCTAAATACTTCCATGATAGGGTTAGTAGCTAATCTTTAATTTTATTAAGTTGCATGACAGAGTTACTTCAAAAGTCATGTTGGGTTATCTTAATTTTTTTGTTTGAATGATTTTTTTATTTGATGTTTGAATTGAATTGTTTGTAATATAATATGATAATTATTAATTAGAAATATAAAATTTATAAACTCTAATTTGTATATTTGTTATTAGATAACCCGGAGTCATTAAGCGCGACGGATGGAGCTTAGTTTTGGAGCGTCTTACTGTGAGTAGTATATTATACATATATGTACGTATATGCATTTTCTCCTCTCCCCTTTGCAATAAATATGCGTTTAAATACGAATGAGATTGATGAGTATAACGACCCGGAACCAGATCACATGAGATATTTTCTGCTTTGGCCCCCACTGGCCTTACAGTTTTGTCCCTTTAGTGGGTTCGAGAACTTTCCAGGAGGTCCTCCATCCTGGAATTTCTCTAAACTAAGCACATTTAACTTTAGAATTCCTACAACTCCATAGCCAAACAACCAAAAAGCACCTCATGTGATTAGTTCTAACTCTTTACAAATATGTTATCAACCATTCCCCACCCCATTTTAATATGCAATTCGATTCATTCATGTACCCCCGTACCTTAGAGTGTTGCCATCCTAGAAGCCTACCAGAAGCCGCTCCTTGTCTAGGCATCCTATCTTTGCCCCGGCGTCCACTTCCTGCCCTCGTCAAACCATTTCTCCAGGCCAGGCTATCAAATGCCCATTAGCTTCCGCCTAGTTCGTCCTCGAACCACACATCTACTATAGGGGTCTTACTCTAATACCATTTGTAACGACTCAGAAGCAAATCACATGAGATATTGTCCGCTTTGGCCTCCACTGGCCTTACAGTTTTGTCCCTTTGGCGAGTTCGAGAACTTCCCAAAAGGTCCCCCATCCTGGGATTTCTTTAAACCAAGCACGTTTAACTTTAGAGTTCCTATAACTCTAGCCAAACAACCAAAAAATGCCTTATGTGATTAGTTCCAACTCTCTACATATATGTTATCAATCATTCCCCATCCTATTTCAATGTGCAATTCGTTTTATTCATATACCCCCGTACCTTAGAGTGTTGCCATCCTAGAAGCCTATCAGAAGCCGCTCCTTGTCCAGGCATCCTATCTTTGCCTCGACGTCCACTTCCCGCCTCGTCGGACCGCTTCTCTAGGCCAGGCTGTCACAATGAGACTTAGTAATTAAGATGATATGCATGCATGCATTATGTGAAAAAGTAGATTTTAACTGCATAATGAGATTGAGTTAGAACCTCCTTGACGATGGGGTAATCTTTGGAAATAGGCACATGCTTGACAAGTAATATTAATCTACAAGTGCTTTGCTATTGTTATTTTGATTAGTGTTGCTTGTTGTTTATTGATGTTGATGTGATTGTCTGTGTTTGTACCTTTATTATGATGTTAATCAGTCGTCAGGAAAAAATACTACTACTATCCAAATAGATTGATTTGACAGCAAAAGTGGGGACCCTCTCAGTTTACTAGAGGATGATATTCTTAGTGGATCTAGAGGGCTCAAAAGTCAGATGTTCAGAGAATTATCATCCACGAGACTTTGAAATGAACTTATAAATTTTCAAAAGTATTATAAACATTTTAAAAAAGATTGAAACTATTTTAGAAATGGTTTTATCATTTTCGCAAAATTTTAAACTTTAGCGTTGTGTCTGATAGTCTTTCAGTACACATCACATACATCGAGTCGCACGTGTTCACTCATGCATCATATAAGTTTTATGTTAAATACGTTGAGTAGCATATCAGACGGTCGGCCTCAGACATAATGCTGTAAGTTTTAAACAAAGCGAAAAGGAAAAGTATACTAAAATATATTTTACTGAGAATTATTAAAGTATATTGAATGGTTTGGACAAGACTCGATGGATCAAAGTTCGTATGGTGATTGCGAGTGCAAAATAATATGATTGGTTATCGGTGAATTGTTTGTAATTGGTTAGGGAGACTTCAAATAATAATTATTGTGTCACGGTTGTGTGGATGCTCAAAGAGGTTTTAAATAATATGGTATTAGGGATATTGATGGGTCTAGGGTGTACTCATAGAAGAAATTTATAATAATTTAAATTTTATCATTTAATAATAAATGATAGTTATTTTAAATAATTATTTTACGAAAAAATTATTAAATAATTCGAGTTTAATTGCAGTAGGCTATACTTTAATATTTAAGAATTTTAGATAAGTTAAATCTTTAAATTTAATTTCTTTTGTACTTAAAATTAGATTGATATTTCTTTATAATAATAAAATTTGGAAGAGGAAGATATTATATGAATTAATTTTTTTTAATGATAAATAGTTGTTAGTAGATTTATGTTTTCCAATTAGGATGGATGGACTAAGTAAACAGTAATGGATTGATTGTGGGATGTTACTTGAGGTGGCAACATATGTAGAGGATCCACTTTCTTTTACTATATTGAAGATATATTTTATTATACAATTATTAAGATAATAGTTTTCATTTAATAGGAAAATAAAAGCGAAATATGACATAGATATGCATGTATTTTTGCATGAGTAAGTTAGAATATAACAATTTAGTTTTACTTTTTGTTTGTAAATTTAATATCTTAAATAATTTTTATATCCTAAATTTACATATTCAAATAAGAGTTATTTTAAAACATAGGAGCAGTGGCTAATTCGGTCCGATACAATATGATTAGTTCTGATACCATTGTTTGCTTTTGATATCAATATTATTTACAAAATTGTTATCTAAAACACTGCCATCAATATATAGAATGTATTTTTCAAATCCTTATATGTTAAAATCGTTTTCCAAATTGTCTCACTTATAGATTCTTATGATTCAATAAACAATAGGAATAAAATACACCCTCCCTCCATGATTTATTCAATTATGACATTTCCTCTTTTATGGTGCTCCATTGATTAAGTTTATTTAAAAGACAATTTGAAACATACTTATTATAATATATATATATAGTGGTGCGAAAAGGAGAGGAACAAATGAGGTTACTGATATGGTCTTATTAAGTATGTAGTTAATTGACTTAATTTAGTCATTATTAATTTAATTTAAAAATAAATTATATTAATAATTCATTGAAGATAAGTGTACTTCTAAAAGTTCAATTCCATTAGAGTTTTCAATCATTAAGTATAATTCAATCTAATTCTAGAATCTTAAAATTGTTATTTTATAGTACATGCTTGGACCGCTCACAATTTAGTTTAAAATATTTTTTTATAAATAATTAATTACTATTTTAGTTTCTGTATTTATATTAATCACCTGAGATCATTATTAGAAGAAATTAGGAAAAAGAACTATTAGCAAATATTATTACTATTTTAATATGATATAAGTATTTATTCTATATTTCTACTTAAATTATGTTAATTTAGTTAAAAATATCAAATGCGTAATTATATAGATCAAAGTTAGAGTTGGGTGCAAATCAAATTCAAGCAGTAAACACGTCAATCCATGTTAGTCAATTTGTAGCTATTATTAAAATATAAAAAAAGTTTCTAAATAATTTTAATTAAAATAAAGAAAGAAATAATTACTCTATTTTATGGAATGGATTGAAAATATTATTTCACGTTATGAATCATATTGAACAGATAAAATAAAAAATAAAAATATTTTAAAAGGATAATATAAATTAATATGAATATTGTATTGCATAAAATAAATATATTTATCATTTTAATATAAAAAAAATTTAAGTAAATAAAATGTTTTATAAACAAACTAAAAAATTCTTAACAAGAAAAAGAAGTTTACGGAAAAAAGAAAAGGGAAAGCAAAAAGGCATAGTGGCTCCCTGTTGTTCAAAACATTGAACGGTGATTATGACCTGTTTGACTAAGCTGTCGCCGATAACTGGTAGTTTATAGTTAATAGCTTATTGATAATTGTGTTTGATAAAATTATCTATAGTTGTTGTCGTTTATATTTTTAATAACGTAGACATTAATTTAATTATTTTTTGTCCTTTTTATTAAAGTGCAACATTACTTATTCTTATAAAATAATTTTATAAAAAAATAACAATTATTTTATTTTAATATTAAATTAGTATTTTTAAGGGATTTAAGAAATACTTTAAATTGTTGTTTATTTATTTGTAAAAGAAATTCAAATTAAGTTATTTTAAATTAAAAATAAAAGAATAGTAAAAAAGATTAACTAAATAATAAAAGGTTAATTTAGTTTATTTATTTTAAAATTAAGAGTTGGTGAGAAGTTTCAAATTTGAGTTGTTGTAAATTGAAGCCAGAGCTGTCGACTGTTTTTCTGAAAAATTATCAGTTATTTTCCAATAACAATGTCAAACACTTTTAATTTTAAAAGGTTTTAAGTGGCTCATTCATCAAGCTAAAATTAATACCTAGTTGAAATTGAGTTACCAAAATAATTTGTATTGTCTTTCATATTTCTTATTAAATTTAAAGATTGGATTTTTTTAATTTATAAATTGTGTCTTTTGACTAGATTGGCTGATAAAAAAATTTAATGGAGAGAATTAATTATTATATAAAATTAAATCTAAGAGAGCATTAATTTAATTTTCACAGAAATGCTATTAAAATATTAATATAATCAAAATAATCAATTTCAAATCTCTTTTAAGATGAATGTACGTTTTTAAGAAGATAAATCACATATAATTCTGAAAAGTTATACCAAATTATATCCTCTGGATAAGCATTTAAAAATAATGACTACATGATTTATGGTGAAGCTCTTACATTAACAAATCATCGTTAATTTTTCTTTCTCTTTTGCTCTCTAGTTAGATTTAAAATTACTCTATCTATCTATTATTCACATCAGATCTTAAATTAATTTCTCTTGCTATTATTGTGTCATATACACCAAAATCATGATACATAAATCAATTTTCACAGAATTTTCCAAAATAAAAAGGGAAGATTATTGTTCGGGTTGATAAAAGGCAATTGTAACTTTGAACAAAAAAATAACTCATATATAAATTGAAAAAAATAATTAAAAACTTAATTTCAGATAAAGAAAGTATAGCTCAGCTAATAATTTTTTTATTAAAAATATATCATTATTCGAATAAAATAATTAATTATAAACTCGTGCACAGTCATATTCGATGGATATATAATAAAACTTTGAAAAGATATGAAAAATGTAAATGGTGAAAAAGATCATTAAACGTAATAGGAAACATGTTGTAAGAAGACCAATATATATATACTACTAAAAATTATTATTTTCAATTATAGATGATTAATGATCATAGAGTACTAAAATGTGTATCAAAAAGAGATGAAGAAAAAATATTAAGTGAAAAAATAATAATAACCACGAGAAGCCTATCTGAATAGTACTCTAACGGCAACTTTTGCATAGTTGCAACCGGTGTTATTGCACACTCTATTTTGTTAAGACAAGATAAAAATAAAAATATTTAAATTTAAAATACTATTTTACTCATAATAAAAAGTTATCAAGTTATACAAAATCAATGAAATACCATATAAAATACTTCTCAAATTTAGTTTTATTTTTTTATATTAAACTTTCCTCTCTAATTTACTTTTGTGATTATCATTTTCAAAGTTCTTATTTGTTAGTCCTTTTAATAATTTCTAAACATCTTTAATAATAGCTATTATTAAAATATAAAAATAAGTTTCTAAATAATTTTAATTAAAAAAAATAATTACTCTATTTTATGGAATGGATTGAAAATATTACTTCATATTATGAATCATATTGATATAAAAAAATTAAAATATTTTGAAAAGATAATATAAAATTAATATGAATATTGTATTTCATAAAATAAATATACTTATCATTTTAATATCAAAAAAATAACTTAAGTAAATAAGATGTTTTAAAGACAAACTAAAAAGTTATTTTCTTTATTAGAGAAAACATGAAAAATATTATAATTGGTTATGCTGAAAATTTTATGTGTCGAATGATATTTTTATTGTCCCGATTGACGAATAAAATATATATATTTTTTATGTTTAACATAAGTTTTCTAGTTAGAATGTGACAATAACACTATCTAATTTTTTTTTTTAAATTTTCATTTGCAATCTTATTAAAGTTGTATCTCCTTTCTTAATAAATTCGGCGGGAATCATTTTCTCATTGATTAATATAGAAATTCTAAGATAAAAATCGCGATTACCATACATTTTATTGTGACGCCTCAGGCGTCAACTAACTATTGTTCGAATGTAATCCATACAGAGAACTTTGATCCATTGTGAGTCTTATTCGAACCATTCAAAGTACTTTAATAATTCTTAGTAAAATATATTTTAGTATACTTTTTATTATCGCTTTTTGTTTAAAACTTACATCATTATAACCGACACTAACTGACCAACATTCCACTAACATGAAAATTATATGATGCACGAGTGAACACATGCGACTTGATACATGTGAAGACTACTGAAATAGTATCGTACACAATGTTCAAGTTCAAAACTTAGAGCAAATGATAAACCAATCTTAAGAATATTTTCAATCCTTTTTAAAATGCTTATAATTTACTTTTCAAGATATATAGATTCATACCTTATCTATAGGTTTATTTCGAAGTCTCGTGGATCATAAATTTTTAGACATCTGACTTTCGAACTCTCTAGTAATCCATTACGAATATGATCCTCTTCAAAACCGAGAGGGTCACCCCACTTTTGCTATCCAATAAATCTATTTGGATAGCGGTAGCATTTTTTTTCCTGACGACTAATTAACCTCATAATGATACAAACACAACCAACCACATCAACTTCAATAAACAACAAGCAACAATAATAGTCAGAATAAGAATAACAAAGCACTTCTAGACTAGTATTACATGTCAAGCCTGCGCCCATAGTCCAATGATTGCCCCATCATCTAAGAGGTTCTAACTCAATCTCGTTATACAATTAAAATCTATTTTTCACATAATGCATGCATGCATATCATATTAATCACTAAGTGTCATCAATCTCTTTCGCATTTAAAGGCATGCTTAATGCAAAGGGGAGAGCGGATAATGCATATACATATATAAACAATATATTACTCATAGTACGACGCTCCATAACTAAGCTTCATGCAGCGCGCTTGAGAACTTTGGGTTATCTAATAAAAAATAGACAAATGAGAGTTTACAAATTCTTAAGTTCTAATCCTATTACCCATCCCCACATGCAATACACACTACAATTCTCATCACACTATCACAAGCAATTCAATTCAATCATAAAAAAAATAAAGCAATTGAAAGAAAAAAAATTAAAATATCCTAACATAGTCAATAATCATCATTTGAAGTAACCCAAAGCTCTTACTCACTTCATCATGAAATTTAATAAAATTAAAGATTAGCTACTAACCTAATCATGGAATTATTTAGAGATGATATAAAGGTACTAATCTTGGAAATGGAGTTGGATTTGATCAAAGAGGACTTTACC
The DNA here is from genome assembly GCF_019578655.1 of Ricinus communis. Lineage (NCBI taxonomy): Eukaryota > Viridiplantae > Streptophyta > Magnoliopsida > Malpighiales > Euphorbiaceae > Ricinus > Ricinus communis. Next base: position 49,479 of record NW_025963465.1, on the reverse strand, counting down.
ATAGACATCCATAGAGATAACTAGAGGTAGAGGATGGTGAATAGTAAAAATTGTAGAGAATATGTAGAGAGAAAAAACAATTACCATAAAAATGGTTACTTGAGATATTAAATTTAAAAATAAAAGAGATATAAATTAAAACTAAATTGGTATATTCTAACTTACTCAGGCAAGATGACATGTAAATGTAACCAAAACATCAATCAAATGGCTAGATTTGGGCAGTGCTAAAGCATTGCAAGAGAAACAGAATGCAGAGTGCAGGTTCATCTAGGCATTTTCTGCAACTTCTTCTCTACAATATATGAAACACCAAAACATTGAAGGAACAATGAAGTAAAATATGCCTTGAGGTACTTCCCTGCTTATTGCAGGTTTACTGAATTTGGATATTTGCAGCGGGTCTTAAAAATCACAACAGTATACTTAAAGGTTAAAAACAAAATCTAGTAGACAAGCTAGGTATTAGGCACTTAGAACTTCATTCAAGAAGTCATTCAGTCAATCCCTAGCCAGCTTGGCTCTAAGGTCATAGAACTTACTCACATGTGTTGCCAAATTCTACTATCAACTTTAAGCACTAATCTTACGCAAGGGCCTTTGGATTTATTTAAAAAATTCACAACTGATTTATAAAAATTTGTAGCATAATTGATCTGCAGGTTAATATCATTGGAGTAATACTTTGCTCAAAGTCCTTTTTGTCTGTTTTTTCATTTATTTCCTTAGAGAGAGTTGGAGGGAGTGGGATGGACTAGGAGAAAACAATGACTAACAGGAGTTCCAGCAGAAACAAAACGAACAAGAAAGTTTCATTATATTGTGCACTTACTGAAAAAAACATTGTCCTAATCATTTATTGTTATGTACCTAGTGATATGTCATAAAAGTTATTCAACTGAAAATTCAGAAACAAGATGTCATGCATACCTGACTGGCTGCATTCAGGGCCCTCGTCGCCTCATAGAGATTGGCATATTTTTTGCAGCAACAGCACCAAGAATAGCAGCACCCAATAGAACAGGCTTGCTTTCTCGTGGTAGTATAATAGGGCAACCTGCACCAGTCATGAACAAGTAAGCATTAAGTTTGTTAACATGCATAACATTGAAAAAAATAACAGAAAACTATTATTCTCAAAAGTAGTCAGAGCAAGCTATCAGTCTTAAAAAACTAGTATTCAATTCACAACTCAAATTTGAAGCTTTTCACCAACTTTTAGTTTTAAAATGAATAGACTAAATTAACTTTTTTATTATTTAGTTAATCTTATTTACTATTCTTTTAATTTTAATTTAAAATAACTTAATTTGAATTTTTTTACAAAGAAATAACAATTTAAATTATTTCTTATATCCCTTAAAAATACTAATTTAATATTAAAATAAAATATTTGTTATTTCTTTTAATAAAATTCTTTTAAAAGAATAATAAATGCGATACTTTAATAAGAAGGAGAAAAAATAATTAAATTGATGTCTACATCATTAAACATATAAACAACACCACCTATAGATAACTTTATCAAACACAATTTCTTGTTTACATTGATAGTTTCTTTTCTCTTTATGTAGTTTATTTAAATATTATGGAAATTGCAGATATCAGATAACCTCTCTCAGCCTCCATTTAATTCACGTAGAATCATTAGTCCACAAAGACATGAGATTGTTCGAAACTTTCTGTTCAAAGACCTTGAGGCTTTAAGTGTGAAGCCATTCCAACGGCAGAATCAATAACAAGCTGATAAGAAAATAAAAAATCGGAAGCATCATTTATTTTCAAAGCTCTAAACTGTTGTAAAATCTCTGGGTTATGTACCTGGTGAAAATGCCAATCAACTTTACAAAAGATTTCTTTCTGAGATTTTATCAAACTCCTATAATCCTGCACAAGTTTACACAAGTCCTGAGTAGCAGCAGTATCTATTCCAAAGCTTTAGCAATTAATGCACGTTGAGATAGTTGCTGCTCATAAAGCTCCCGGAATACTTGGTATTTGGCATCATGATACTGCTTCAACTTTGGGTCTTTTGACGGATGAATAACCTGGAAAAGAGTCAGGTTAATTACATTGAATCAAGTGGATATTAATAAAAAAAATACATGACGACAGAGTAGAACAGTTTGCACAAGTCTTAATCCCAGGTTAGCAGCTACTTACATTTTAGAATATCCCAGGTTAGCAACTACAGTCCTCTCAGTTTGCACCCTATTTTATTTTATATAGTAACATACAACTCCTATTGATTTTGAAATTAACGAAAGCCAATCCATGTACCGTTGACAATAAAATAGCAAGTTGTTACTAATCAAACATACTAGATAACTATTCAAAACATATTGACTAGTAAAGGCAGTGCTGCATAGAAAAATAAATTAATGTAGTTTAAGGCTATGCAGAGGTGGTTATTAATGTAATCAAACTTCAACCAAATGATTAGACCCAGGCAGTGCTAAAATATGGCATAAGAAACAAAATGCAAATGAAAACTCATTTAGGCAATTTCTGCAACTTCTTCTCTATAATACACAAAACACCAAAACTTTGAAGGAGCAATGAGGTAAAGTCTACCATGGGTTGTCGGATTCTACTATTAACTTCAAGCCTAGATCTTAAGCAAGGGCCTTTAGACTTATTTATTCACAACTGATCTATAAAATTTTGTAGCATAATTGAGGTCAACGTCATTGAAGTAATACTTCCTTCGAAGTCCTTTTGTCTATTTTTCTCATTTTTTTTAGAGGGGTGGAAGAAAGTGGAGGGAATGGGACGAACCAAGAGAAAAATAATGACTAATAGGAATTCCAGCAAAAACAGAACGCACAAGAAAAGTTGCATTATGTTTTGCACTGACTTAAAACCTCTCCCCTAATCATTTATTATTTTTTTTATAGTTATATGTCATAAAAGTTATGAATTGAACTGAAGATTTAGAAACAAGAGCTCATGCATCCCTGACCGGCTGCATTCAGGGCCATCATGGCCTCACTGAGACCAGCATATTTTGCGGCAACAGCACCAAGAATAACAACACCTAATACTCGTGGTAGTACAATAGGGCAACCTACACCAGTCCTGAACAAGTAAGTATTAAGTTTATTAACATGCACACAACACTGAAAAAATAATAGAAAAGCTATTATTCTCAAAAATAGTCAGAGCGAGCTATCATAGTCTTACAATACTGAATTTAGTGCATGTCTCTTTAATTGTATACATGTTCTAAAAGAAAAATTTGTTGCAATCCCAACCTGCACAATTCTCCTAACTCTGAAACTCACTATGAACCTGATATCAAGAAAAATAAAATTCAAAGAATCACGAGATTTAGTGTTTTGGTCTAACTTTTATAATTTCAACACTCAAAAGGTATTTCCATAATTTCTAGCTTTGCAAGGGGAATTTCTGTAATTTCCAGTTTTGTTGGAACAATAGTTAAAATTCATTTTTAAAAGTCTTTATTTATTTTAAGTGCGAATTAGAAGTTTAACTTAATTTAGTAGTGGTAGGATTAGTTTAGTCTATAAATATCTAGGTTTATAACAATTATTATTAAGAGTTTTCCAAGTTTATTAACAAATATTTCCTGCAAATTGTTGGTCTAGAATTGTGTGTTTTAATCTTCTTTAGGTGTGATCCGAAACCTTCTAAGTCTTGACTCTTAGAAGTTTTCTTGTCATTTCTTTTCTATTCCTCTATTTCAATATCGGAATTTCTACTAAATCAGATATGAAATTCAATCTTAACCTTTATTTTTTCAAGAAATCAACATAGAACAGGTTTCCTAAATTCGTCCTACATCAAAACCTTATTGGTATGAACTATACAAGGTTCAATTTGAGGTTTCATGAACTATTCAAGCCACCAATTCAAGATTAAAAGACTTTCCTAACAACGTATATTCACAATAATTAATAACTAGTGAACATTGAGACTTCACCATACATTATATCAAACTGGGAAAAGAATAATGAGAAGAAATTGCAGTGGCAACAATGAAACTTTATAAAGGCTATCCATTGATCAAAAGAATGCACTATAATTTTAAAATCAGTGGGAAAAATTTTAAGATGTGAAAAATATAAAGAGATTATGAAGATAAGTACCAATAATATCTGTATATTCTTGAACAAACACAGTTTCTTGAAAGGCCACTACATGCAAGCAGCATGTCACCTGCAAGGGAAGAAGATATACAAGAAAGAACAGAAAGTGTTAAAACAAATTACATATGGAGGTATAGCCATCATTCCACTAACTAAGAAACACATAGCTGAAAATATAAACAACTACATTATAAAACAAATCTCATGATAATACAAATCAACTGAAAGTTTGAGATGCAGTTATATATTTAAACATAATATTAAACATGTCATTACAGAAGAATAAATGCGTGAAGATTAAAAGCAATGCTTCTTACTTTATGACCATGAGCATTGCAATGCTCCACAATATGGTGTGTATCGTATGCAATACCCCGCATGGTAGCAAGGTATGAAAGAGCCAATTGTCTATCACTAATGTAAAGGGTCATGCCATAAATAATTCCCTTTACCTTTGGATATGCAACAAGAGATCTGTAGTATAAAGAATTTAAAAGCTCAATGATTAATAAAAACAATTGGGCACTATAACCTGAAAGGGCCTTATATTCACTAATCGTTGACCTATTTCCATGAAAGTCGGGAAGGACATGTACATCTTGTGTTAAAGCAGCAAATGCAGCATTTAGGTCATCCATTATAGTCCTCAAAATATTGTTCAATAGTTCGAACAATGAAATGTCTGGAAGACAAGTAATATATGATCAAACATAGTTATTAAAGGTGCATAATTAGGTGTATGCTTGAGAGACGTGACATGCAAAAGAGAAGAAAATAAAAGAATAAAACTTCTGAAAGAAATTGAAATTTTAGACAGACGTATATATATTTATATAATCAAGAAGAGGAACACTCTCCATGATCCCTACACCACCAGCATAAGCATCAAGCAGTGAAGTCCCAATAGGAGTTCCAGCTTCAGGACCTAGTTCCTAAACATATAGGCAAATACTTAAAATAAATAATATAGAAATGTCCCGTAGGTTTATGGTTGACAATGTGAATTCTAGCATAGATAAAGGTTATGTGCCAAAATTTTAGCATTTAATCAAATGCGACTTGGTCAATGGACCTCAACGAAGCACCATCTGAAATCAATGTGAATTCTTCAGTATAAAATTTCTTGCCTTTGCAGCTGCAAGAGTCAAACCAGAACCCAAAGAATGACCAGGGAAAGCTACACTTCATCATGTTTGATGTCAGCACGTGTGTCGCCCAGGACCTTTTATCATGACTTCTGCCTGTTGCATACCTTGATCCACTACTATTCGAATAGCATTTCCTACTGCGGTTTGAGCTGCAAATGGCGTTCCTCTTCTTGTGCCCCTGAATCCACAAGTGCCGGCATGCTTTGCTTCTGTTTTTATAGATACAAAACTATGTTTCAAATTGTATAATAAATAAACTTTATCAATATGCATCATAAAAGAAGAAAGTGTTATAATCGGATAAATCATGGAGGTGAGGATGTATTCTATTGCTATGCTCATTCAACATAAGAATCTATAAGTGACACAACCTGGAAATCAGTCTTTAACATAAGTTCTAAAAGACACTTTCCTTATGTTGATGGCAAGTTTTAAATAAAGTATCATGAAATTGATATCAAAACCAATGCAATAATAAAAGATCTAATCAGATTATATCAGACTGCATTAGACACCACTTTCAACTTAAACTAAGGGCTTAAATCCCATAAATTCTTGTATAGAAGCCTGTCAGATATTCATTAAATTAAAAGGGGTAATTGCAATTTTCCAAACTAGACAGCAATCCAAAGAAACAAGGAAGATCCCTAATTCTAGTTTAGAAAATTCTCTCCGTGTAGTCCCTAGAAAAATGGCCATAGGTCAAGATCCGACCGTTGGATCAAAGTGCCATTTTATACCCATAAACTACACAGACAGGAAACAACATACCCAAAAATCAATCATTCATGTGTCGTAGAATTTGGCATATTAATTTTCAAATTTGACTATCAAGAAAAAACTTAAAACAAAATTCAGGGCTTAAGCAAAAAAATATTAAAATCAACCTTTAATTACAAAACCAAAGCTCCCACCAGCAATGTATCAACAAATATATCACATACTAATCACATGGCATCAAAAAAATAGATTTTCTCAAGCAATTAATCGGCAAATATATCACATACATAATCAACAAACTGTCATCTATGATAGATTTCTGAGGCTCTACTCAAAATTGTCTCAAAAAATTCTAGGAAGCATTACTAGTACCATCTTTTCCATATCACAAGGACATTAAGTCTAGTTTCATTTCTAATTGGTCTTCTGCCATTTGGAAAAGTGAACAAAGAGGACTAAATAAAACATTATAGATACGCAATCTGTCAGGTCAGATTGACCATAAAAATCTAATACTCAATTTTACTTCCAAAACAGCAGAATTAGGCCTTCCACAAAATAAATAGTTTTAGAGGATGGATCAAAGTTTCTATAGGTTCAGATTTCGCCTCATTTGGAGTTGTGGAACTCTAGATAATGCTCAAACAAGTGGACTGTCACACACGGGACTGAAATCCGAAATTCCAATCAAATTCACACTTCGAAGGACCAACCTAAAATTTACATAATTTGGCATAACACCAATCTAACATCTCATGCCACAATACAAAAATTAAGCCATAAACATAAAATCAAACATAGTACAGTCAATAATGATCATTTAAAGTAACCCAAACCCTTATTCACTTCATGCAACTAAATAAAATTAAAGAATAGTTACTAACCTAATCATGGAGATAGTAACAAAATAAGAAAATTAAGAAGTTATAATTAGCCCAAGAATCATTCTCAAACAATGTAACTCTTGGAGTTGATAGCTTCAAACTCATCATCAGTTCTCCAATTTAAACTCTAAACAGCCTTCAACTTCGCTTGTGCCAACCTAATCCTTATGTACTTCAAGCTTCAATCTTCAAGTATGGATCAAATCGTACAAGCATCAATTTCCAATCCAATCATAATATCACATACCTAAAGGATGGTGAACAGTAAAAATTGGATTTAAAGAATAGCTAGGAGAGCTATGGAGTTGGATTTAATCAAAAAAGCCTTTACCATTGACATACAAAGCGATAATCAAAGGAAGAGGATGGTGAACAGTAAAAATTGTAGAGAATATATAGCGAGAAAAGAAAATTAGGACATAAATGGTTACTTGAGATATTAAATTTAAAAACATAAAGAGATATTAACTAAAACTAAATTGGTATGTTCTAACTTACTCATGCAAGAGGACATGCGTCTCTACAATATCCACTATCCATGCCATATTTTCACTTTAATCCTCCTATTTAATGAAAACTAAACTTTTTTCTAAATAATTATCTTGATATACTTAAAGAATAAGTGTCGTCTATATATTTTGCCACCTCAAGTACCATCCCACTATCAAGCTATAACCGTTTATTATTAACAGAAAAAGTATTAACTCATATAATATTTTCCTCCTCCAAATTTTGTTATCTCATGAAAATCACTTTAATCCTTAAATCCAAAATTAATTAACAATATACACATAATTTATTTAAAATTCAAAAGTAAAAGTGTAAACTACTACAATTAAATTCTAATTATTTAATAATTTTCTTGTAAATAATCATTTAAAATAACAACTCTCACCAAAATAACCCTAACACTATGAAATTACTAAACGATAAAATTTAAATTGCTGTAAATTTTAGTATAATTTTTCATTTTCTCTTGATTTTAAACTCGCAACATTGTGTTTGAGACCAACAACCAATATGTTACTCGATGTATTTGACATGTGAATTTTATGATGTATGAATGAACATGTGCGACTCAATACATATGCAGACTACTGAAAGATCGTCAGACACAAGGCTCAAGTTCAAAACTTAGAAAAATGACAACGCTATTTGAAAACAGTTTCAATCATTTTTTTCAATGCTCATAATATTTTGGAAGCTATATAGAAACATCTTTATATATAGGTTCATTTCAAACTCTAATGGACCATGATTCTCTGAATATTGGACTTTTGAACCCTCTAGTAATCCATCAAGAAGGAAAGTAATTTCTAAGTAGAATAAAGAGAATGAAAGCCCAAAGGTTCAATCCTCTGAGTAAAGAATCACTCATGCTTACTTGTTGTAGAATGTCAAAGTTATTACAGAACACCCTAACATAAACAATATGATAAAAATGATAAACATAAAACATGTTATTTTTCTATCAATTAATGACCAAGATAACAGTAGAAACCTCTATTAGTCACCTAAAAAACATAGCTTTCTGCAAATTAAAGCACAATAAAAAGCTAAATATTTGTTGTGTTGGATGTATGTATATTTCGTGAAACGTGTAATATGATCTGCATTGTAAATTTTGACAAGAAGATTAATTTACTGGTAATTTTTTTGCTTCTATAATATAACTACATCTCCCAAAGGACATATAGATAACCGAGAAGCAACCAATGATATAGAAGAAAAGAACAATTGGCAAAAAAGCATTCATGCAAGTTGCATGTTTGAATCTTACTAGCATACATGGAAAAATTACGAGGGGCAGTAGCTTTACAACCCGTGAAAATTAAGCTACTCCCTCCTAGTTTGTATCGCAGAGCATTTCAGATAAAAGTTCAAGATATAATACAAGTAGAATCATGAAAGTATTGATATTTAGAATCAAATTAGTCATTGTTTTAAGCAACAACTATTAAAAACAAAGAGATCTAACTATTGCTTAATATAATTATTATATCAACATATTTAGTTACATTATGTATAATTTCCATCCAACATCTAAATTCCAGTAAAATCTCATCCTAGCAAACCCATTAGCATAAAAATGCACAAGTCTCATGCGTTGGCAAGAAAATAAATGGTTTCTGTTTTTTTGTATTGTGATAAATATTAAATTCAAGCAGTTGCCATTTATAATTGATACCATACTAATATCATTTCAGAAATTTGAACATGTGCAAGTTCAATATCAAAACTTCAATTAGAGAGACAAAGAAGAAATAATGTTAAAATCACACATTGTCTTCATAGAAACAAAACATGCAAAAGATACAATTTACTAACTTTTACATTTCAATCATCACAAATTTTATTTATTTAAAAGGGATGCTTTCTTACTGTGTGAATGCTCCACAATATGACGTGTACCATATGCAATACCCTGCACGACAGCAAGATATAGAACATCCAATTGTCTATCACTTATGTCAAGGATCATGCCACAAATAATTCCCTTTGCTTTTGGATCTGCAGCAGGAGACCTGTAGCATGAAGAAGTTAACAGCTCAAAGATCTATAACAAAACTTAGGCACTATAACCTGAAAAGGCCTTTCATCACTAATCATATACTTGTTTCCATGGAAGTTGGGAAGGACATGTACATCTTGTGTTAAAGCAGCAAGGAATGGAGCCTTTATGTCATCCATTATAGTCCTCAATTTATTGTTCAGTAGTTCAAACAATGATATGTCTGGAAGACAAGAAAAAGTGATACAGGATCAACCATAGTTATTAAACGCGGGTGCTCAGGGGTGTGCCTGAGAGACGTGAAGTGAAACAGTGAAGAAAATAAAGAATTAAACTTCTGAAAGAAATTAAAATTTTCACACACATGTACATATTAATACAATCAACAATCTCTTATTCGTAACAAATGTTTGACAAAAACCGAGTAAATAAAAACTTAATGCTAAGACACATGGCACAATTAACAATTTAACTTGGGACAAAGATAATGGTAGCATCAATAATTTAACATGGCATAACTAAAAATCAACATGAAAAGGAAAAGTTATTTTGCTGCTTGTAAATGTAGGATGTGAGGTTTCCAAAAAAGTAGAGAGAAGAGGAAAGAAAAAAAGAAAAGAGGTTGTGAGAGCCAAAGAGGACAGAGAACTGAGGGACAGCAGAGACAGAATCAAAAGTTCAAGGACATCGTTTTATGGATTGAGCTAATGAAAGACTATAACAAATGAAAAGCAAGAAAAGAAGGAGGAACAATTTGGGTTTAAAAAAAAATAAAGGTAAAATTGGAGTGAGAAGAATAGAAAAGGTAGACTAAAAAAGAAAACATAGAAGAAAGATGATGACAGAGAGATAGAGGAGAAACCGAGTATTGTGATGTAGAATAATTCTAGCAGCAACCTTTTATCCCCCTTCTGATCTAAAGCAACATGGGTTTCTTTCTTTCTTAGAGTTGGTTTTTTTTAATTTGGTATGCATGATCTTCATAAGTTCACTTGCATATTGAGATTAATGCTGGAGATTGTATAAATATGGAAACAGTTAAAGAAAAGGGAAAAAAATAACTTCAAACTAAAAAGCTCGTGCCCACATCTCCCACCTTTTAGTGTTTGAGGCATTAGGGCTTATGCCTCGTGCACCTTTAACAACTATGGGGATCAATTAAGCCTCAATACTACGTAAAAAAGTACTAAATATAATTTAGTTAAAATGAATATGCTGGAAACTGATATCCTACTCTAAGAAGCAGTACGGTTTGCAAGGCGGGGAGAAGCAACATGATTTTCTATGATGTAATCTAATAATACACCAGTAGCACTCTACCCACCCTCTGCAAGCCAATACTCAGGGATCATTGCTGCAGGAATTAAAGAAAAGAGGCCTTGAGGTTAAGTTCAGCAATAAATTCCTGTGGACAAATAAACTCTGACTTTTGATTAAAGTATGATAATATGTTTGCATGTCTGCACATCCATTGTCTTAAAAATCATTTCATTATAACATTCATAATACTCCAAAATGATAGCACACTGTAATAATTTTCAGAGAGACAGATATTGATATTAGAAATTGTAGATGTTACTGACCAAAAAGGTCCCCAAACTCCAAGAATGAACAGCTTGCTCTGTGATACAGCCATATGACAAGTAGAAGTACCACAGACTAAAGCCATATGATGACATATTGCTTCCTTATCATGCTCTGTAAAGAAAAAGTTTATAAGAAAGTGAGGAAGTATCTTTTTTCTGTCACAGGACTTAACAGACAATAAAGGTAACAGATCTATCTTTCATTCCAAATGACATAATACCTTTAACATCAGAATCTATGTCAGGAAGAGGAACACTCTCCATGATCCCCACGCCACCAGCATGAGCATCAATCAGTGAAGTCCCTACAGGAGTTCTAGCTTCAAGACCTAGTTCCTAAACATACAGGCAAATACTTAGAAATGTACCATAGGTTTATGGTTGATAATAAATAAATCCACCCTCTACAGCCTAAATAAAGGTTATGTGCTAAAATTTTAGCGTCTAATCAAATATGTTTTGTAACACCCCCATCACATACTAACCAATAAACATTAGCCAGGAAGCATACAAGTGTCGTAGAATATATACTACAGGTAGATAGGTCAATATGTAGGTTGTTAAGAATCCAGACACAAGGTTATTAATATATAAACATATGATTATACTTAAACATCATTTAACAAGTATTACAAACATCTTCTTATGCCTTATAAGGCACACTTCCATATATATCACATAACTGCATACAAAAATGCATCAGGAGGAGACTTCACAAAACTGGCCCAACTTGAGAATCGCTAAAAGCTAGACTTCGCATACAACCAACGGATGCACTACTATTTACAAACCTGAAAGAAAAATTTTGGAGAAGGGTGAGCCTCCATTTCGGTAAATAAATAATCAACATAATCTATATCACATACACTTAATACAATTTCCACCCAATCACATAACTTTCCATGATATTCATAGTTTAGGTATAAAGTCATACCATTCTACTCAATTCATTACAACCATCATAGAAGAAATACAATTCAACAATTATGGTTAGTTCTCACGGCTTGTGGATCCCCTTTAATGTGCTGCTCCGCCTCATCCTCACATATCACACACGTAAGTCGCCCGCCTCATCTCACATTATACACTTTTATAGCCTCTCTAGGCTTTAGCCTCCCAAGGCTTTATATATATATATTTTTTTCATAGGGAATCCACCATTCACATGCACATATGCACTTAACATCACAATTCAATCATTTCACTTATATCATATTTCAGCAATAACAATTGTTCCACTCAACACCAATCATTTCCATCTCAGTCATTCAAACATAAGCAATATTAAGCAAACGCAACCATTTGCGAACATTTGATTAAATATATGAACATAGCAAATATTAACTATTTACTTACTCAAAATATACTTATTCCTTTAGCATATAAGAACCTCCTTTCTCCACAACTTCCTTTCCGGGCCTTTGAGTACTGTCAACACATTCATCAATTCACATTTCATGCATATTACAAATATTCATGTAAATGCGAGTTCTAATGCATTACAAGATCATCCCTCTCTAATTCATAGGTCTAACTCTTCCTCTAAGACTCTCAATTACTGTTTTAATATCCTATAAACATTTCCCATCTAGTTAAATACCAATATAACTCAAATTAACATCAATAAATTGCATAAAACTAATCTCCAACATTTCTGTTTTCTAGACAGAATTTAGTACCAAGGTATATTTATTGCTGGGCAAAATTGGCTTAATACAAAATCTCATATTAAATTGACATATCCATTTATGCGTCTAGTTTCATCTCCAAGAAGAATTACTCAATTCCGACTTCTATAGATTTAATTATTTTCAAATTACTGAGCAAGGGTCATACAGCTAGTTGTACCCGAGCAGCAATCTATTTGCTCAATTTAAGCAACCAAAACGGCAAAATAGCAAAATCACAAAACTACAAAGTTATAGAGGACTCTTTAAACTTTCCATAGACACCAATTAAGCTTAATTTGGACTTATATAACCCATGTTATGCCTAAAATACAGAATATCAAGGTTGCTGGAATTTTGACAGTTTTCTATCTTAACATACTTAAACTTAAATCAAGCTTAATCTTTATGCAATCATTCAATACTCTACTAATTCATGATAATCAGACCTTTAATTAATCAATGAGACCATCAAATGAAGTTTTTCTAATTTGTAATCAAGAACCCTAATGACAAATTAATAACACTCAAGTAACAACTTACCAATTTCAGCTTTGGGTTGCTAATATGCTTAAATCCTTTAGCTTTAGCTTGGCTCCTTCAATAGTTGGCAAAATCCTATCTTAATCTTAAGTTTTCTAGGTATTCCACTCCTCTCTTATTCCAAATTTTGTGTTTTTGGCCATGAACGAATTTTAGAGAAATGAAGAGGTAAAATGAGCTTACTCATGGTTCCAATTTCCAATATTCCTCTCTTAATGCCACCACCTACTAAACTATTTTTATCACCCTAAATTAATTCTTACTAACCATATATAGGTACTAACTTTTAATTGTATCTTTTAAGTCCAATCTATTTACCCAACCTTCAACTATTGGTTCAATTAAGTCTTAAGGCTTAATACACATAACCCAAGTACTTAATCAACTTATCTAAATTAATAATCTAATATCATGCTTCTTATTCTCTACTTATAATTAATATATATATGTTCTCATAAAATAAAATATCATTGATATACCATCATATGCCCAATGATTAAATGTAAATGCACATAACATGGATGATGAGAAAATGCAGGCGTTACAACTCTCCTTCCTTAAGAAATTTCAAATTTTAACAACTCACCAACATTACAATGGAATAGATGCGGATACTTCATCTCATATGCTCTTCTACTTCCCAAGTTGCTTCTCTTGGTGAATGATGACTCCACTTAATTTTGACCATAGGAATGTCTTTATTTCTCAATTTCTTAACCCTTCGATCAAGAATTTCTATCGGTTCTTCCACATATGTCAACTTTCCGTGATTTCTATCTCCGGCTCGGAATGATATGACAAGGATCCGATCTATATCGCCTCAACATAGAAACGTGAAAACATCATGAATAGAAGACAACTCGTAGGTAATGCTAACCTATAAGCCAATGGTCCAACTCTTTCAATAATTTCATAAGGTCCTACATACCTCGGACTCAATTTCCCTTGTTTACCAAACCTTAATATTCCTTTCCATGGTGATACCCGCAAGAAAACTTTATCACCCACAATATATTCCATTTCCCTTGATGCAAATCAGCATAACTCTTTTGTCATCTGTGCTACTTTCAAATTCTTTTAACTATCTCTATTTTATCCACTGTTTCTTGTACCAATTCGGACCTTCAAGTCGTCTTAAACCTTCAACATCCCAAAGAACTGGACTTCTACATTTCCTCCCATACAAAGCTTCATAAGGAGCCATACCGATACTAGAATGAAAACTGTTATCATAAATTCCATCCGTGGTATGTAATCATCCCGGTTACCCTTGAACTCAAGTGTGCAAGCCCTCATCATATCTTCTAATGTCCGAATAGTTCTTCCGATTGCCCATCTGTTTGAGGATGAAAAGTCGCATCGAAATGAAGCTTAGTACCATATGCTTCGCAAACTCTCCCGAAACGAAGTAAATCTAGGATCCCTATCCGATACAATAGATATAGGCACACCATGCAATCTAACAATCTCGAAATATACAATTCAGCAAGTTTATCAAGTGAATCTGTTTGTTTCACGGGTAAGAAATGAGCACATTTAGTAAGTCGATCAACAATTACCCAAATAGCATCATGCTTGTTAAATGTACGGCAATCCCATAACAAAATCCATAGTAATCTTATCCCACTTCCACACAGGTATAGATAAAGAATGAAGTTTACCTGCGGTGCACGGTGCTCTCCTTTCACTTGCCGACATGTCAAACACTTACTCACAAATTCGCCACATCCTTCTTCATTACCACCAATAATAAGGCTTCAAATTTTGTACATTTTGGTACTTCCAGGATGCATTGCATAAGGTGCATAGTGCGCTTCATGCATGATTTCCTTTCTCAAATTTCCTACATCGGTACACATACACGATTTCTATTCAATAACACACCATCATCTTTCAACACAAATTGTGTATTCTTTCCTTCTTGTACTCTACCCTTCATCCTTTGCAAATAAGAATCTTCACACTGCATCTTTAATTTTATCTCCAATCAAAGGCTTTACTTGTAATGTGGCTAACAGATCATTGTCATAAACATAAAACTTCACATCCATAGCTCTAAGTGCAACTAAATATTCTACATTGTAGCAAATCATACTTGAAAATTTTCCAACGACTTCCTACTTAAAGCATCGGCAACAACATTTGCTTTCCAGGATGATAATCAATAGTGCAATCATAATCCTTCGGAAGCTCAATCCATCTTCGTTGTCTCGGATTCAACTCTTTCCGCGTAGGGATATATTTCAAACTCTTATGATCGGTAAATATCTGAAATGTCTCCCGTATAAATAATGTCGCCATATCTTCAATGCATGTACAATACCGCTAATTCAAGATCATGTGTAGGATAATTCAGCTCATGAGGTCGCAATTGTCTTGAAGCATAAGCTATAACCTTCCCATGCTGCATTAAGACACATCCAAGTCCTTGCCTAGAAGCATCGATATACAACATAACCTCCATTTCGGATGGCAATGCGAGTATCGGTGTAGTAGTAAGCCTTTTCTTCAACTCTTGAAAATTTTGATCACATAACTCCGTCCAACGGAATGGCACATTCTTCTTTAACAAAGCTGTTAGAGGCTTAGCAATAACCGAAAATCTTTACAAATCTTCTATAATAGCCTAACCCAAGAAAACTTGAACTTGAAACATTTCTAGGCGGTTCCCATTCAATAATTGCTTTAATCTTTGATGAATCTGGTTGCACTCCATGTTTAGAAATAATATGCCCTAAGAATGCAATTTCCTCCATCCAAAACTCGCATTTGTTGAATTTTGCATACAACTGTTTTCCCTCAAAATCAGAAACAATTCTCAAGTGTTGTTCATGCTCTTCCGGGCTTCTAGAGTAAATCGAATATCATCAATGAACACAATAACAAAGTGATCTAAATATGGCTGGAAAGTCTTGTTCATCGTTGACATAAAAACAGCGGGAGCATTTGTTAAACCAAATGGCATCACAATAAATTCATAGTGCCCATACCTTGTTCGAATCGTCTTGGCAATAGATTTCTCTTCAACCCGGAGTTGCCAATAACCGATCTTAAATCAATTTTAGAGAACACAGTTGCACCTTTTAACCGATCAAGCAAATCATCAATTCTCGGCAATGGATATTTATTCTTCACTGTAATCCTATTCAATTGCCTATAATCAATACATAATCGCATACTACCATCCTTTTCTTCACAAACAGACTGGTGCTCCCAAGGTGAAGTACTTGGCCTGATGAAACCTTTATCAAGTAACTCTTCTAATTGCTTCTTTAATTCTTTCAATTCTAATGGAGCCATTCTGTATGGTGCAATGGAAATAGGTGCGATGCGGATGATGTCAATCTCAAAATCAACCTCTCGATTTGGTGGCAAACCGGGCAAATCATCTAAGAATATGTTAGGAAATTCTCGACCTTTGGAATGTCTAATACCCTGGACTGACCTTAGTAGTATCTATAAAACTAATTAGATATGCTTCACATCCATTTTTAATTAACGACATGCGATTGCTGAAATCAAACAATTAGGAATTGTCTTCCTTTCACCCACCATTACTATTTTCATTTCTCCTTGTATTTCCATAGCCACTTCCTTCGTTTTACAATCAACAATAGCATGATTTCTTGACAACCAATCCATCCCCAAAATAACATCAAACTCTAAGATTAATAACAACCAAATCGCATGTAGTTTGACACTATCTACTACTACAGGACATGATCTCACTATCGATTTACTGATAATACCCCGGCAGGCATAGATACATATATATCATAACCTAATGCCTCTATATTAGCATGAACATGCGATGCAAAATCATGTGATATGAATGAACATGTGGATCCGGGATCAATAAGAACATGTGCATCGAATCATGAATAGAAAGTATACGATAACAATTTCAGGTGCTACAAATGCTTCATTTCTAGTAGTAGCAAATACTCTAGCTTGTGCTTGTGGTTGACCAATTTGTTCGATGGTGTTGCTGAAATAGTTAAACTGCTCGCCACCTCTTCCTCTCCTGAACCAACTGGAATATTTTCACCAACACTACCGACCCACTGTATAAGATTCTCCAGCATTATTTCTTCTCATAGGACAATCTCTAGAATAATGTCCTGGCCTACTACAAGTAAAACATACTATTGGTCTAGGTCCCCAACATTCTCCAGTATGTCTCCTGTTGCACGTAGGACAAACAGGAGCAAACCCTCTTGGTGAAACTTGTCCTCCCTCAAGTCTGGATGAATTGTATCCACCTCTACTATAAGGTACTATGGAGGATCTACTAGACTGACCACCAAACCCTCGTCCACGATAACTACTCCGCTGTGAATTAGAGCCTCTAAACGAAGAAATACTAATATGTCTTGGAGGATTACTATAAGCACCAATGATCTTCTTCTTTTAGCTTCCATAGTATTCCTTTCAAATGATGTTTCTTGACTCTCAAAGCGGCTTCAATTGAGGCATTGTAATTATGAGGTTTCAACGCCATTTTCTCACGAATGTCAAGCCTCAAACCCATCTCAAATTTCTTCCTTTCAGTTCTTGGTGGCTATTTCTTCCGGTGCATACTTACATAATCTCACAAATTGAACTTCGTACTCTGCAACTGACATATCATTCTGTTTCAACTGAAGAAATTCAAGCTTCTTTCTGTCTCTATAAATTTCTGGAGTATACTTCTCAGCAAATTCTCTCAAGAAATCATTCCAAGTCAAAGTCATTGGTCGATCTTTGCTTCTTAAAACTGTTTCCCACCAATCAAGTGCATCTTTTCTATTAAAGATCGTATATAGAAGCCTTTGTTCGGATGTGCAATTAAATCTATCCAACACCCTTCGTATTTCGTGAGGATCGGTAGTACCTTGAAAACATTAGCACCTTGTTTCCTAACTCTTTCATAATTCTTATCTATCATGACCTTTTGTTGTTGAGTCCGAGCGGTGCTTGTTGTTTGCCCGTTGCATCGGAAAATCCATAAACTGTTCCATAACATTTTGTACATTCGATTGTGCAGCATTTTCGAATGTAGCTCATGCTCATCATGTTGATCATGTTCGGATGCATTTTCATGACCATGCAGACTCTAATGACTTATCCGGGCCGTTCTGTTCTCCTTGTCTCTCCATCTATATATATGAAATGCAAATATTCGGTCAAGTTCAAAGAACATATATCATATGCTTAATGATGTGCAACATGAATCTACTCCCAATGAATCTAATCCCTGCTCGATACCACTAAAATGTAACACCCCATCACATACTAACCAATAAACATTAGCCGGAAGCATACAAGTGTCGTAGAATATATACTACGGTAGATAGGTCAATATCTAGGTTGTTAAGAATCCGGACACAAGGTTATTAATATATAAACATATGATTATACTTAAACATCATTTAACAAGTATTACAAACATCTTCTTATGCCTTATAAGGCACACTTCCATATATATCACATAACCGCATACAAAATGCATCGGAGGAAACTTCACAACCGGCCCAACTTGACGAATCGCTAAAAGCTAGACTTCGCATACAACCAACGGATGCACTACTATTTACAAACCTGAAAGAAAAATTTTGGAGAGGGTGAGCCTCCAGCTCAGTAAATAAATAATCAACATAATCTATATCACATACACTTAATACAATTTCCACCCAATCACATAACTTTCCATGATATTCATAGTTTAGGTATAAAGTCATACCATTCTACTCAATTCATTACAACCATCATAGAAGAAATACAATTCAACAATTATGGTTAGTTCTCACGGCTTGTGGATCCCCTTTAATGTGCTGCTCCGCCTCATCCTCACATATCACACACGGCTCGCCTCATCTCACATTATACACTTTTATAGCCTCTCTAGGCTTTAGCCTCCCAAGGCTTTATATATATATATATATTTTTTTTCATAGGGAATCCACCATTCACATGCACATATGCACTTAACATCACAATTCAATCATTTCACTTATATCATATTTCAGCAATAACAATTGTTCCACTCAACACCAATCATTTCCATCTCAGTCATTCAAACATAAGCAATATTAAGCAAACGCAACCATTTGCGAACATTTGATTAAATATATGAACATAGCAAATATTAACTATTTACTTACTCAAAATATACTTATTCCTTTAGCATATAAGAACCTCCTTTCTCCACAACTTCCTTTCCAGGCCTTTGAGTACTGTCAACACATTCATCAATTCACATTTCATGCATATTACAAATATTCATGTAAATGCGAGTTCTAATGCATTACAAGATCATCCCTCTCTAATTCATAGGTCTAACTCTTCCTCTAAGACTCTCAATTACTGTTTTAATATCCTATAAACATTTCCCATCTAGTTAAATACCAATATAACTCAAATTAACATCAATAAATTGCATAAAACTAATCTCCAACATTTCTGTTTTCTAGACAGAATTTAGTACCAAGGTATATTTATTGCTGGGCAAAATTGGCTTAATACAAAATCTCATATTAAATTGACATATCCATTTATGCGTCTAGTTTCATCTCCAAGAAGAATTACTCAATTCCGACTTCTATAGATTTAATTATTTTCAAATTACTGAGCAAGGGTCATACAGCTAGTTGTACCCGAGCAGCAATCTATTTGCTCAATTTAAGCAACCAAAACGGCAAAATAGCAAAATCACAAAACTACAAAGTTATAGAGGACTCTTTAAACTTTCCATAGACACCAATTAAGCTTAATTTGGACTTATATAACCCATGTTATGCCTAAAATACAGAATATCAAGGTTGCTGGAATTTTGACAGTTTTCTATCTTAACATACTTAAACTTAAATCAAGCTTAATCTTTATGCAATCATTCAATACTCTACTAATTCATGATAATCAGACCTTTAATTAATCAATGAGACCATCAAATGAAGTTTTCTAATTTGTAATCAAGAACCCTAATGACAAATTAATAACACTCAAGTAACAACTTACCAATTTCAGCTTTTGGGTTGCTAATATGCTTAAATCCTTTAGCTTTAGCTTGGCTCCTTCAATAGTTGGCAAAATCCTATCTTAATCTTAAGTTTTCTAGGTATTCCACTCCTCTCTCTTATTCCAAATTTTGTGTTTTTGGCCATGAACGAATTTTAGAGAAATGAAGAGGTAAAATGAGCTTACTCATGGTTCCAATTTCCAATATTCCTCTCTTAATGCCACCACCTACTAAACTATTTTTATCACCCTAAATTAATTCTTACTAACCATATATAGGTACTAACTTTTAATTGTATCTTTTAAGTCCAATCTATTTACCCAACCTTCAACTATTGGTTCAATTAAGTCTTAAGGCTTAATACACATAACCCAAGTACTTAATCAACTTATCTAAATTAATAATCTAATATCATGCTTCTTATTCTCTACTTAGAATTGTACCATATATATGTTCTCATAAAATAAAAATATCATTGATATACCATCATATGCCCAATGATTAAATGTAAATGCACATAACATGGATGATGAGAAAATGCAGGCGTTACATGTTTGGTCAATGGACCTCAACGAAGCGCCACTTGAAATCTATGTGAATTCTTCAATACAAAAATTCTTGCCTTCGCAACTATAGGAGTGGGACCAGAGGGAAAGACAAATTTTATTATTATAAAAAAATATCAACCTAGTTCTTAAGTACAAAAGAAATTAAATTTAAAGACTTAACTTATCTAAAATTCTAAAATATTAAAATATAGCTGATGTAAACTTTCTATGGAAGAGAAGATTACACGCCAAGATCAATACTTATAAGGTTTGCCAAAAGTTATTTGTGGAACTATCACCCTTATTTATAAAGAAATAAGATCAATAGCTATAATGAGATGAACTTAATTAATCATAGAAACTAACAAGTTAATAGAATTAAATTAAGGTAGAAGTGAAATCAAAACCTAAACAATAAGCTTTAATCTCAAGAACATTTAAAGAAAACTCTTTAAGCAAAAGCAAGGTTTTCTATTTAATCAAAGATATATGTAATCTTTTGCAGAATTACATAGCTCTATTTATAGAGTTTAAATAATTCTAATCCTAGAATGACTAGGATATGCGGCCAAGACTCCTAAATAAATAAAACTTAAAGTAAAAGAGTAGTAAACTCCTATTTTGACTTGGACTTGTTAAAATAAGACTCCTATTTTGATTTGGATTTTGACTTTGAATATTCAACCTTGGACTTGGGCTTTACGTTTAGGCTTGAATTCAACATAAATAAGATCTGATCTTCATGTCTTCACGTTGGGCTTTAATCCATGAATGAAATACAATTAATCAAAGTTGAATCTTGATCTTCTAAGTCCAACTCACTAACCTTGCTTCTTGAATGCATCTTGTCTATCACGTGGACCATGAAAGAACATAAGGCAGCCTTGAATCTCTTGCTTCTAGCTCGTGTGATTAGACCCTCATACTTCAATGGATCCATTCGTGGCTTGCTTGGCGGTGAAGGATTAGCCTTGATTTTATCAATAGCCTACTTCAATTAAACTCGAGTTATTTAATAATTTTCTCATAAAACAATCATTTAAAATAACTATCAACAAAATAATCAAAACCCCATGAAATTATTAAATAATAAAATTTAAATTATTATAAATTTCTCTTATAAGTACACCCTAGACCCATAAATATCCCTAACACTACGTTATTTAAAACCTCTTTAAGCATCCACGCAACTGTGGCACAATAATTATTATTTAAAGCCTTCCTGACCAATCACAAACAATTCACCAATAAGCAATCATATTATTATGCACTCGCAATCACCATACAGTTTACTGTGATGAATCGAGTTTCGAACGTCATCTATATATAGAACTTTGATCCATCGAGTCTTGTTCGAACCCTTCAATATACTTTAATAATTCTCAGTAAAATATATTTTAGTATACTTTTCATTTTCGCTTTGATTAAAACTTGCAGCATTATGTCTGAGATCGACCGACCGATATGCATGTTTTTTGTAAGACTAATTAACATCATATTAAATATACGAACACACACAATCACATCAACATCAATAAACATCAAGCAACACTAATCAAAATAGCAATAACAAAGCACTTGTAGGCTAATATTACTTGCCAAACATGCGCCTATATCCGATGATTACCCCATCGTCTAGGAGGTTCTAACTCAATCCCGTTTTGCAGTGAAAATCTACTTTTTTCACATAATGTATGCGCGCATATCATCTTAATCACTAAGTCTCATCAATCTCACTCGCATTTAAATGCATGCTTATTGCAAAGGTGAGAGGAGAAAATGCATATATATACATATATGTATAATGTACAACTGGCAGTAAGACGCTCCAAAACTAAGCTCCATCCATCACGCTTAAGTATATTATACATACTTTTCATTTTCACTTTGTTTAAAACTTGCAGCATTATGTCCGAGACCGACCGACCGATATGCTACTCGACGTATTTGACATGAAAAATATATCATGCATGAGTGAACACGTGCGTCTCGATGAATGTGAAATATACTGAAAGACCATCAGACACAACACTCAAGTTTAAAACTTTGCGAAAATGATAAAACCATTTCGAAAATAGTTTCAATCTTCTTTAAAATGCTTATAATACTTTTGAAAATTTATATCTTCATTCGAAGTCTCGTGGATCATAATTCTCTAAATATCTAACTTTCAAGCTCTCTAAATCCACTAAAAATATAATCTTCTAGTAAACTGAGAGGGTCCCCACTTTCACTGTCAAATCAGTCTAATAAAGAAAGATCAAACACAGACAATCACATCAATATCAATAAACAGCAAGCAACACTAATCAAAATAACAATAACAAAGCACTTGTAGACTAATATTACTTATCAAGGATGCCCCTATGTCTGATGATTACCCCATCGTCTAGGAGTTTCTAACTCAATCCCGTTATACAGTTAAAATCTACTCTTTCACATAATGCATGTGCGCATATCATATTAATCACTAAGTTTTATCAATGTCATTCATATTTAAATGCATGCTTATTGCAAAGGGGAGAGGAGAAAATGCATATACATACATATATGTATAATATACTACTCACAGTAAGACGCTCCCAAACTAAGCTCCATCCGTCGCGCTCAAAGAGCTTGGGGCTTTAAGTGTGAAGCCATTCCTACAGTGGAATCAATAACAAGTTGACAAGAAAATCAAAAATCGGAGGCATCATTTATTTTCAGAGCTCTGAACTATTGTAAAATCTTTGGGCTATGTACCTAGTGAAAATGCCAATCAACTTTACAAAGATTTCTTTTTGAGATTTTATCAAACTCCCATGATCCTGCACAAGTTTTCACAAGTCTTGATTAGCAGCAGGACCTATTCTAAAGCTTTAATTATTAATGCACGTTGAGATAGTTGCTGCTCATAAAGCTCACAGAATACTCGGTATTTGGCATCATGATACTGCTTCACCTTTGGGTCTTTTGATGGATGATTGACCTGGAAAGGGTCATGTTAATTAAATTGAATCAAATGGATATTAATAAAAAAATATATGACGATAGAGTAGAATAGTTTGCATAAGTATTAATCCCAGGTTAGCAGCTACTTACATTTTAGAATATTGGTTTAATGTTTAATCAAGTGAAGCAAGCTGCATATACCACCCCCCACAGTCCTCTCAGTTTACAAATATTTTTATATAGTAACATACAACTCTCTATTGTTTTTGAAATTAATGGGAGCCAATCCATGTACCGTGGACAACAAAATAGCAAGTTGTTACTAATTCAAAACATATTGACTAGTAAAGGCAGTGCTGAGTAGAAAAAAGAAATTAATGTAGTTTAAGGCTATGCAGAGGTGGTTTATTAATGGAATTAAAACTTCAACCAAATGAGTAGACCCGGGCAATGCTAAAGTATGGCATGAAAAACAAGCAAGTGAAAATTTATTTAGGCAATTTCTACAACTTCTTCTCTATATTACACAGAAACACCAAAACTTTGAAGGAGCAATGAGGTAAAGTCTGCCATGTGTTGCCGAATTCTACCATCAACGTCAAGCCCTAATCTTAAGTAAGGGCCTTTAAATTTATTTATTCACAACTGATCTATAAAATTCCTTAGCATGAGTGCTTTGCAGGTCAATAATATTGAAGTAATACTTCCTTCAAATTCCTTTGGTCTGTTTTTTTTCTTAGAGAGGTGGAGGGAGGTGGCAGTAATGGGATGAACCAAGAGAAAACAATGACTAATAGGAATTCCAGCAAAAACAGAAATGCACAAAAAAAAAGCTGCATTATGTTTTGCACTCACTAAAAACCTCTCCTTTAATCACTTATTGTTTTATACCTAGTTATATGTCATGAAATGTATGAAGATATTATTAGTACTTATCTTCACTCTCTTTATTGTTTCACATCTTAAGATTTTCTCTCTGTAATTTTAAAATTAGTATGCATTATTTTGATAGATGTAGCCTTTGCATGTGAATTTTCATTTATGCCACCGTGCGATGTTCATGTGTAGAGACGAGTTAAGAATAAGACGGTTGGTTTATGTGCTGGCATTCGGATGAAGGAAAAGATTGGGATTTGGTTAACAGTGTATATTCTTGCCCCTGCTGTAGCTACATTGTTGCTTATCTGGTTCAACCATTGCACCAAAAATTGTTGATACATGTGCATTTACTTGCATTTACCTCGGCCGCAATTTTTTCTAATTATTTCTTTCCCAGTTTGATATAATGTATGGGTGAAGTCTCAACGTTCACTAGTTATTAATTATTGCGAATATGCTAGAAAAGTCTTTCAATCTTGAATTGTTAGCTTGAATAGTTCATGGAATCTCAAACTGAATTTTGGATAGTTCCTACCAAAAAGGTTGGCGCTGAGTTTCAGAGTTGGAAGAACTAAGCAGGTTGATGTGCAGACAAATTTTTCTTTTACAACATGTATAAAAATTAAAGAAATATGCACTAAATTCAGTATTGTAAGTCTATGATAGCTTGCTCTGACTACTTTTGAGAATAATAGTTTTTATTTTTCAGTGTTGTGTCCATGTTAACAAACTTAATGCTTATTTTTTCATGATTGGTGCAGGTTGCCCTATTGTACTACCACGAGAAAGTGAGTCTATGTTATTGGGTTGGTGCTGCTGCAAAAAAAAATATGCCACTTTCAGTGAGGCCATGAGGGCCCTGAATGCAGCCGATCAGGTATGCATGAGCTCTTGCTTCTGAATTGTATGTTCTTGGACAGACACAGGATTTTTTGAAAGGCCACCACATGCAAGCAACATGTCAATCTGCCAGGAATAAAGATATAAAAGAAAGAACGAAAAGTTTTAAAACAAATTACATTTCGTGATATAGTCATCATTCCATTAACTAAGAAACATATAACTGAAAAGGTAAACAATTACAATATAAAACAAATCTCCTAATAACACTAGTCAACTAAAAATATGAGGTCCAGTTATATGTTTATACATAATATAAAACATGAAACTGCAGAAAAAAAAAAGTGCATGAAGATTGAACGAGATGCTTTCTTACTATGTGACTATGAGCATTGCAATGCTCCACACAATATGGCGTGTACCACATGCAATACCCAACATGGCAGCAAGGTAACAGCCAATTGTCTATCACTTGTATCAAGGGTCATACCGCAAATAATTCCCTTTGCTTTTGGATCTGCAACAGGAGACCTGTATCATGAAGAATAGCTCAAAGATCTATAACAAAACTCAGGCACTATAACCTGAACAGGCCTTTCATCACTAATCATATACTTGTTTCCATGGAAGTTGGGAAGGACATGTACATCTTGTGTTAAAGCAGCAAGGAATGCAGCTTTTATGTCATCCATTATAGTTCTCAATTTATTGTTCAGTAGTTCAAAAAGTGATATGTCTGGAAGAGAAGAAAAAGTGATACAGGATCAACCATAGTTATTAAAGGCCGGGGCTCAGGGGTGTGCCTGAGAGACGTGAAGTGCAATAGTGAAAATAAAGAATTAAACTTCTGAAAGAAATTAAAACTTACACACACATGTACATATTGATACAATCAACAATCTCTTATTCATAACAAATGTTTGACAAAAACCGAGTAAATAAAAACTTAAAGCTAAGACACATGGCATAAATAACAATTTAACTTGGCACAAAGATAATGGTAGCATCAATAATTTAACATGGCATAACTAAAAATCAACATGAAAAAAGAAAAGTTATTTTGCTGCTTGTAAATGTAGGATGTGAGGTTTTCGAAAAAGTAGAGAGAAGAGGAAAGAAAAAAAAAGAGGTTGTGAGAGCCAAAGAGGATAGAGAACTGAGGGGCAACAGAGACAGAATCAAAAGGTCAAGGACATCGTTTTATGGATTGAGCTAGTGAAAGAGTATAACAAATGAAAAGCAAGAAAAGAAGGAGGAACTATTTGGGTTTAAAAGAAATAAAGGTAAAATTGGAGTGAGAAGAATAAAGAAGGTAGAGTAAAAAAGAAAACATAGAAGAAAGATGACGACAGAGAGATAGAGGAGAAACCTGGTATTGTGATGTAGAATAATTCTGGCAGCAACTTTTTATCCCCCTTCTGATCTAAAGCAACATGGGTTTCTTTCTTTCTTATAGTTGGTTTAATTTAATTTGGTATGGTTGATAGAAATGTACCATAGGTTTATGGTTGATAATATTTAGAAATGTACCATAGGTTTATGGTTGATAATAAGTAAATCCACCCTCCACAACCCAAATAAAGGTTATGTGCCAAAATTTTAGCGTCTAATCAAATATGTTTGGTCAATGGACCTGAACGAAGCGCCACTTGAAATCTATGTGAATTCTTCAATACAAAACTTCTTGCCTTCGCAGCTGTAGGAGTGAGACCAGAACCTAGAGGATGACCAGAAAAGCTACACTTCGTTCTGTTTAAATCATATGATGTTAGGTTACCACTGTAAAGAAGAATAATAAATTGCTAAACGCGGAACTAAAATAATAATGTTTAAAGCTAACACATTGTGCTTTTCTTTTTTATAGTTAACTAGCTTTACCCACATAGCAGCATGTGAATATTAATAGTTGGACTCATTATTGTCCACATAATAAAAAGTAAAACAACTATTAAATTTAAAATAAAAACAAATACTACAAATTGACTAAAATGGATTAACGTGTTTACTGTTCGAATTTGATTGCACCCAACTCTAATTTTGATCCATGTAATTAAGCATTTGATATTTTTAATTAAATTAACATAATTTAAGTAGAAATATAGAATAAATACTTATATCATATGAAAATAGTAATAATGTTGCTAATAGTTCTTTTTCCTAATTTCTTCTAATAATGATCTCAGGTGATTAATATAAATATAGAAATTGAAATGGTAATTAATTATTTATAAGAAACATTTTAAGCTAAATTGTGATCGGTCCAAGCATGTACTATAAAATAACAATTTTTAAGATTCTAGAATTAGATTGAAATATACTTAATGATTGAAAACCCTAATGGAATTGAACTTCTAGAAGTAAACTTGTATTTAATGAATTATTAATATAATTTATTATTAAATTAAATTAATAATGACTAAATTAAGTCAATTAACTATATAATTAATAAGACCATATCAGTAACTTCATTTGTTCCCCCCTTTTCGCACTACTATATATATATTATAATAAGTACGTTTCAAATTGTCTTTTAAATAAACTTAATCAATGCAGCACCATAAAAGACGAAAATGTCATAATTGAATAAATCATGGAGGGAGAGTGTATTTTATTGCTATTGTTCATTGAATCATAGGAATCTATAAGTGAGACAACTTGGAAAACGATTTTAACATATAAGGGTTTGAAAAATACATTCTATATATTGATGGCAGTGTTTTAGATAACAATTTCATGACTAATATTAATATCAAAAGCAAACAATGGTATCAGAACTAATCACATTATATCGGACCGAATCGGCCACTGCTCCCATGTTTTAAAATAATTTTCATTTGAATGTGTAAATTTATGGTATAAAGATTATTTAAGATATTAAATATACAAACAAAAGGTAAAATAAAATTGTTATATTCTAACTTACTCGCAAGAATACATGCGTATCCATGCCATATTTTGCTTTTATCCTCCTATTAATTGAAAATTATTATCCTAATTATTGTCTAATAAAATATATCTTCGATATAGTAAAAGGAAGTGTCTCCTCTACAGATGTTGTTACCTCAAGTAACATCCCACTATCAATCCATTACTGTTTACTTATCCATCCATCAAAATTAGAAAACATAAATCCACTAACAACCATTATTAAAAAAAAATTAATTCATATAATATATCCCTCTTCTAAATTTAATTATTATAAAAAAATATCAATCTAATTCTTAAGTACAAAATAAATTAAATTTAAAGACTTAGCTTATCTAAAATTCTAAAATATTAAAGTATTGCAATTAAATTAGAGTTATTTAATAATTTTCTCGTAAAATAATCATTTAAAATAATTATCAACAAAATAATCAAAACACTATAAAATTATTAAATGAGATAACATTTAAATTATTATAAATTTTTCCTATGAGTACATCCTAGACCCATTAATATCCCCAACACTATGTTATTTAAGACCTCTTTGAGCATCCATACAATCGTGACACAGTAATTATTATTTAAAGCCTCCCTGACTAATCACAAACAATTCACCGATAAGCAATCATATTATTATGCACTCGGAATCACCATACAGTTTACTGTGACGCATCGAGTGTCGAACATCATCCATACAGAGAACTTTGATCCATCGAGTCCTATTCCAACCGTTCAATATACTTTAATAATTCTCAGTAAAATATAATATCGTATACTTTTCATTTTCGCTTTATTTAAAACTTGCAGCATTATGTCCGAGACCGACCGACCGATATGCTACTCGACCTATTTGACATGAAACTTATATGATGCATGAGTGAACACGTGCGACTCGATGCATGTGAAGTGTACTGAAAGACCATCGGACACAACGCTCAAGTTTAAAACTTTGCGAAAATGATAAAACCATTTCGAAAATAGTTTCAATCTTCTTTAAAATGCTTATAATACTTTTGAAAATTTATAGGTTCATTTCGAAGTCTCATGGATCATAATTCTTTGCACATCTGACTTTTGAGCCCACTAGATCCTCTAAGAATATCATCCTCCAGTAAACTGAGAGGGTCCCCACTTTCACTGTCAAATTATTTATTTGGATAGTGGCGGTATTTTTTTCTAACGATTGATTAGCATTATAATAAAGATCAAACACAGACAATCACATCAACATCAATAAACAACAAGCAACACTAATCAAAAAAATAATAACAAAGCACTTGTAGACTAATATTATCTGTCAAGCGTGCGCCTACGTCCAATGATTACCCCATCGTCTAAGAGGTTCTAACTCGATCTCGTTATGCAGTTAAAATCTACTCTTTCATATAATACATGCGCGCATATCATATTAATCACTAAGTCTCATCAATCCCATTCGCATTTAAACGCATGCTTATTGCAATGGGGAAAGGAGAAAATGCATATACGTACCTATATGTATAATATACTACTCACAATAAGACGCTCCAAAACTAAGCTCCATCCGTCGCGCTCAAAGAGCTTGAGGCTTTAAGTGTGAAGCCATTCCTATGGAGGAATCAATAACAAGCTGACAAGAAAATCAAAAATTGGAAGCATCATTTATTTTCAGAGCTCTGAACTATTATAAAATCTCTGGGCTATGTACCTAGTGAAAATGCCAATCAACTTTACAAAGATTTCTTTTTGAGATTTTATCAAACTCCTATGATCCTGCACAAGTTTCCACAATTCTTGATTAGCAGCAGGACCTATCCTAAAGCTTTAGCAATTAATGCACGTAGAGATAGTTGCTGCTCATAAAGCTCATGGAATACTCGATATTTGGCATCATGATACTGCTTCACCTTGGGATCTTTTGATGGATGAATGACCTGGAAAGGGTCGGGTTAATTACACTGAATCAAATGGATATTAATAAAAAAATAACGGTAGAGTAGAATAGTTTACACAAGTATTAATCCAAGGTTAGCAGCTACTTACATTTTAGAATATTGGTTTATGTTTAACCAGGTGAAGCAAGCTGCATAAACCACCCCCACAGTCCTCTCAATTTACAAACTACTTTATATAGTAACATACAACTCCTTATTGATTTTGAAATTAATGGGAGTCAATCCATGTACTATTGACAATAAAATAGCAAGTTGTCACTAATTCAAAACATATTGACTAGTAAAGGCAGTGCTGAGTAGAAAAAAAATTAATGTAGTTTAAGGCTATGCAGAGGTGGTTTATTAATCTAATCAAAACTTCAACCAAATGGCTAGACCTAGGCAGTGCTAAAGTATGGCATAAGAAACAAAATGCTATGAAAAATCATTTAGGCAATTTCTGCAACTTCTTCTCTATATTATACAGAAACACCAAAACTTTGAAGGAGTGATGAGCATAGTTTTACATATATTTGCTTGCATATTATTGTGTATGTTCTTAGCAATTATTGTGCTTTTATTCCCAGATCACCCGTGTTTTATGTTCTTTTGCATTTCAGGAACATTTATAGGACCATCATCGGTGTTTAAGCAATTATAGATCAATACGTGCGGAAACGGACGAGAATTCATCAAGATCGGACAAGAGCCCGTAATGCATACATTGAGCACGGCCTGGACTCTGGCCGTGCTCAACCATTGGCTTTGATTCTTGAAATTGGCACTTTGGGCACGGTTTCCGTAGCCACCACGGCCTTCAGCACGGCCCGTGGTGGCCAACACGGGGAGCAACACGGCCCGTGGTGGACAACACGGGGAGAAACACGGCACGGACTTTGGCCGTGCTGAGTTAAATATATAAGAAAAATGAATTTTCCTTAGAAAAGGAGGGGGAAAAAAAGAGTGACATTGAGCCCTAGTGGCTGGTTCGGTTTCTGCACAATACTGAGTGCAAGAGAGAGTTGCAGTGAGTAAGAATCCCGGAATCGTAAGATTCCGAGTGCAAAAACGATGAGTGGAGCAATTCAAGAGGCAGTTTGGGAGATTAATCAAAGTGTAGATCCAGATTTGGAGCTGTTCATCCAATTCGAGAGAAAATGGTGTACATGTTTTATTTTCATTATTCTTTCATTGTAATTGATTTCCTAGATTGTTTTAAATATGAACATGTTTAGCTAGACTGATTTAATCCATTGGGATTTCTTTACTATGTTGGCTTGATATTATATTGTTGGATTGTTTGAGTTGGTTTTGTATTCTTCTTGTTTTCAGTATTAATAAGATTATGCATTATTCATGAGACGTTGTGAATTGTGATGTTTAGATTGCTTTATGAGATTGAGAAATCCGTTTGGCAATTGGAATTTTGAATAACAAGAACTGGTTAATAATCGCTTAGAGATAAGGATGATTAACTAGCCGGATTAAGAATTAACAAAGCTTAATAGAGGCGGATTAAAGCTTAATGCTAATTTAAGAATCAATCGTTAGGAAGAGATTCCAACTTTAGGTTATTAGGTTTAGAATTCGGTTATCTCGAGAGAGAAACCGAATTGATTAAGAATTAAATCCCACGGGTAGCATAATTAGACTCACCGATCCTTTATCTTTTGTTTGATTGCCAACTAGTTTAGATTCTCTTTGGGTTTATCTTCTTGTCTTGATTATTTCACTTATCAATTACTCCTGCATCTCCCTCGGAACTTAGCTCGTAGTTAATAGTTAGTTTAGAATTTATTCATCATCCATTTTAGGTTAATATAACAAAGAACAAAGGAGTAACTCTGGGCTTTCACTTTCCCGAGGAATACGACCTTGATACTCGCCATTAGTGCTAGACTGCATCGATAGGTACACTGCCTTAGATTGTAGCTAACACGAGTAGCACCCCATCAAGGAGCAATGAGGTAAAGTCTGCCATGTGTTGCCGAATTTTACTATCAACTTCAAGCCCCAATCTTAAGCAAGGGCCTTTAGATTTACTTATTCACAGCTGATATATAAAATTTCTTGGCATAATTGCTTTGCAGGTCAACGTCATTGAAGTAATACTTCCTTCAAATTCCTTTAGTCTATTTTTCTCTTTTTTTTTCTTAGAGAGGTGGAGGGAGGTGGCGGTAATGGGATGAACCAAGAGAAAACAATGAATAATAGGAATTCCAGCAAAAACAGAATGCACAAAAGAAAAGCTGCATTATGTTGTGCACTCACTTAAAACCTCTCCTCTAATCATTTATTATTTTAAACCTAGTTATATGTCATGAAATGTATGAATTGAACTGAAAATTCAGAAGCAAGAGCTCATGCTTACCTGACTGGCTGCATTCAAGGCCCTCATAGCCTTAATGAGACTGGCATATTTTTTTGCAGCAACAGCACAGACTCACTTTCTCGTGGTAGTAAAATAGGGCAACCTGGACCAGTCATGAACAAATAAGCATTAAGTTTGTTAACATGCACACAACACTGAAAAAAAAAACTATTATTCTCAATAGTAGTCAAAGTAAGCTATCGTAGACTTACAATACTGAATTTAGTACATATTTCTTTAATTTTTATACATGTTGTAAAAGAAAAATTTGTTTGCATACCAAACCCGCTCAGTTCTTCCAATTTTGAAACTCAACACCAACCTTATTGGTATGAACTATCCAAAATTCAATTTGAGGTTCCATGAACTATTCAAGCTAACAATTCAAGATTGAAAGACTTTCCTAGCATATTCATAATAATTAATAACTAGTGAACATTGAGACTTCACCCATACATTATATCAGACTGGGAAAAGAAATAATGAGGAAAACTTGCAGCAGAGGTAAATGCAAGTAAATGCACATGTATCGACAAGTTTTGGTGCAATGGTTGAACCAGATAAGCAATAATGTAGCTACAGCAGGGGTAAGAATATCCACTGTTAACGTCTTATTCATCCAGGGAAAGCTACACTTCGTCTGTACAAATTATATGATTACAGGTTACAAGAAGAAGAGTAAAATATTAGTAAATGCAAAACTAAAATGATATATTTTTTCTTTCACAACAGATCCGCACAGTTCTCCTAAATCTAAAACTCACTACCTCCCTGATGCAGGAGAAGGAAAATATCAAGAAAAAGGGAAATCATACCTCTCGGTCAGATGGCTAGACTATTCAAATTTAGCCGCAAGTGGTCTGAATGAATCATACTCAACACTCCAGCTTTCTTTTCCTTCTCACATCTGGAATGGAATCATGCAGCTAAGTGAAAATTGATAAACCAGTCATAAAAATTTTAGTGTGTCCCCAAAGTTATCAATATTTACAACCTCATCTACTCGTCTACTCATTCAAAATTTCCATTTGAATCAGAGTAAAAAAGGAGAAATCATCACAGCCATGACAAGAAGGCATTAAGAAATAAGATTCCTAAACTGCATCATTGCGTAGCAATAATATTTAACAACGCTGGCAAGTGTCAACTCTTCATATAGAAATTCATTGCTTACTTCCATATGTTCCTCGAGTAAAACAGAGAGAAGGAAAGTAATTTCTAAGTAGAATAAAAAGAATGAAAGCCCAAAGGTTCAATCCTTCTGGGTAAAGAATCACTCATGCTTACTTGTTGTAGAATGTCAAAGTTATTACAGAAGACCCTGACATAAACAATATGATAAAAATGATCAAAATAAAACATGTTGTTTTTTATCAATTCATGACCAGGATAACAGAAAAACTTCTATTAGTCACCTGACAGACATAGCTTTCTACGTATGAAAGCACAATAAAAAGCTAAATATTTGTTGTGATGGATTTATGTATATTCCGTGAAACGCTGCACTGTAAATTTGATAAGAAGATTAATTTACTAGTATTTGTTTTGCTTCTATAATATAACTACATCTCCCAAAGGACATATAGATAACCGAGAAGCAACCGTGATATGAAAGAAAAGAACAATTGGCAAAAAGGCATTCATGCAAGTTGCATGTTTGAATCTTACTGGCATACATGGAAAAATTACGAGGGGCGATAGCCTTACAACCTGTGAAAATTAAGCTACTCCCTCCTAGTTTGTATCGCAGAGCATTTCAGACAAAAGTTCAAGATATAATACAAGTAGAATCATGAAAGTATTGATATCAAGAATCAAATTAGTCATTGTTTTAAGCAACAACTGTTAAAAATAAAGAGATCTGACTGTTGCTTAATATAATTATTATATCAACATATTTAGTTACATTATGTACAATTTCCATCCAACATCCAAATTCCAATAAAATCTCATCCTAGCAAACCTATTAGCATAAAAATGCATAAGTCTCATGCGTTGGCAAGAAAATATATGGTTTCTGTTTTTTTGTATTGTGATAAACATTAAATTCAAGCAGTTGCTATTTATAATTTGTACCATACTAAAATAATTTCATAAATTCAAATATGTGCAAGTTCAGTATTAGAACTTTAATTAGAGAGACAAAGAAGAAATAATGTTAAAATCACACATTGTTTTCATAGAAACAAAAAGTGCAAAAGATACAATTTACTAACTTTTACATTTCAATCATCACAAATTTTATTTATTTAATGACAAAAGCAGGCAACAAATACTTGATATAACATTTCGACAACTTATGAGGAAAATGAAATTATAATACTTATCATTTTAAAAATATATATGCACGCATATATTCAAACACAATGGCAAATAAAAATCAGTTAAAAATAAGTAAACAAATAAAAATCCGACCTGAAACCTCGTCTTCCATTTCTAATATTTGATTAAATAAATGTGACGCTTCCTCTAGAAAAGAAATTGAAAATCTGAAATATTAAAACTAAAATTTAAAGAAAATCAAATAAATTTTAATGCAATTAAATTGACAGACTAATAATAAAATATAATTTTCAGTATCACCATAAGTATGTGTTGTGTGATTAAATAGCACTTCTTTTTTATGGCGAGATCGCCGCATAATTTTGTCTATGGAAGTAAATATATTTAGTTTGAAAACAAAGAAAGAAAATTAAATATTAAAATTTAAATTACGATTCTTAGTACCGAGGAAAATGTTACCATGAGAAGAAATTAGAGATGCAAGAAAGCGGTTAGAGTCCTCATTGTTAAATTAGTAACGACACCGTTGGAGTGCATTAACATCAACATCCTATTTGCCTCTTCCAGCTTCATCAGCTTATCATATCCCTTTTGAATAATTCTTTTTTCAATTTATTTTTTCAAAAAATTGAAGCAACAAGTAGTACTACATAAGAAAGGGAGAACCTTTTTTCTTGGCATAAAACCCCAACCAAACAGGGTAGTCTCCTGTTTTTTTGTCAAGAATAATACATGAAAAACTCTAGCAATTGGAAAAATAAAATAAAAGAGAAAATATCTTTTTATCTTGCCAACAGAGTCAAAATTATAGAACAACAAAAACTATTAGAACTTCAATAAAACAACAAAATAACCAAAACCCATTAAAGAAAAAGCACTAAAAACTATTAAACGATGTGGTACTTTTTGGGATGTTGCTCAAGATTTAGAAGTCAAGAGTTGTTTTTTCTTCTCTTGTTTCTAGTACTGCTACAGTATGAAAAAGGTTTCTGTTAAACATGTAGAGAGAAAATGTTAAAAATATATGTTTATCTTGAATAATTTTTATTAATTTTTCATTTCTGAAATAAATTATTATTTTCTTCTTCTCCTGAGACCAATCATTATTTAGCAGCTATGTTATGGCTTTCGCTAATAAAGAATGAAGATTAGCATCCCTATATGCTTAGTGAAAGTATAAAATATAGTAATCTAGTAAAAGTATAATTCCTACTCCTGTAAAATATTTGCATACTGACCAAATAAATTTTTACCCAAGTGTATGTAGTAGTACTATTGAAGAGTTCAATCAGATCTAGTTCCTCTTATTGGCCATCCTGATTTTGTATGTCTTCTAGCTGCGGTGATTCCAAATTTTGGGTGTTTGCATCTTGTTGAACCTCCTGTTGTGGGCCTTGTAGGAGCAAATACCGATACGAAACAGAAACACAGAAGCAAAAGTTACAAGAACTGAGTATTATCATAAGAAACCTGCTATGGTTTATGAAGTCGTCGAACCAACTTCTGCAAATTAGAACAAACAAAATGGTATCAGCACAAAATCAAACCAAAGAACCATAGTTTAATGTCCATCAACACAATTATCAGATATCAGGTAGCATCACAGAAACAAGAGATTTTAATTGGAATGATCAAGAAAAAGAACAGAGGACAGGGTATTGTGATTACTAATAAAATTGAGGATTTTCACTCCTTCTATGGAGACAACCTGACAGTTGGACTTTTTTGCTCTGCTTGAATCAAAGGATTATTTTTTCAAAAATTCAAAAATTCTACTAGTGGAAGAAAGGGAGATTATTTTTTTCCTCGGCACAAAATCCCAACCAAACAGGACATTCTCCTATTTTCTTTTTTTCAAGAATAACAAATGAAGCTCTAACAATTGGAAAAGTAAACAAATTTTTTTTTATTTTGCCAATAGAAATCTGAAAACTGATCGCACACAAAAACTTTATTAAACCCATTTGAAGAATAAGAACTAAGAAATATGAAAAGACATGCTAGATTTAGAAAGTCCAGATTTATTGTTTTCTTCTCTTCTTCCTATGACTACTGCAATATGCAACAGATTTATGTCAAATGCTTGAGAATAAACCCATTTCCTCGGTTTAAACAAGAAAGTTACAACAATCAAACTAAATCTACAGAAGAATAAGTAGCATCACAGGAACAAGGAACATAAGAGAGGCATCTTGATTAAACTGAAATTAAGGATTTCAGCCTTAGGAGAATAAATAATTTTTAGTAGTATATTTATCGATCCTCTTACAACATGTTTCCTATTATGTTTAATTATCTTTTTCACCATTTATATTTTTCATATCCTTTCAAAGTTTTATTATATATCCATCGAATATGACTATGTGCACGAGTTTATAATTAATTATTTTATTCGAATATGATCTATTTTTAATAAAAAAAATTATTAGCTGAGCTATACTTTCTTTACCTTAAATTCAATTTTTAATCATTTTTTAAATTTATATATGAGTTATCTTTTTGCTCAAAGTTACAATTGCCTTTTATCAACCAAACAATAATATTCCCTTTTTAATTTGGAGAATTCTGTGAAAATTGACTTATGTATCATGATTTTGGTGTATATGATACAATAATAGCAACAAAAATTAATTTAAGGTCTGATGTGAATAAATAGATAGATAGAGTAATTTTAAATCTAACTAGAGAGCAAAAGGGAAAGAAAAATTAAGGATGATTTGTTAATGTAAGAGCTTCACCATAAATCATGTAGTCGTTGTTTTTAAATGCTCATCCAGATGATATAATTTGATACAATTTTTCAGAATTACATGTGATTTATCTTCTTAAAAAATGCACATTCGTCTTAAAAGAGATTTGAAATTGATTATTTTGATTATATTAATATTTTGATAGCATTTCTCTAAAAATTGAATTAATGCTATCTTAGATTTAATTTTATATAATATTTAATTCTCTTCATTATATTTTTCATCAGTCAATCTAGTTAAAAGATACAATTTATAAATAAAAATAATAATTTAATCTTTAAATTTAATAATATATATGAAAGAGAACACAAATTATTTTTGGTAACTCAATTTCAACTATGTATTAATTTTAGCTTGGTGAATGAGCCACTTAAAACCTTTTAAAATTAAGAGCGTTTGACATTGTTATTGGAAAATAATTGATAATTTAAAAAAAAAAGCAGTCGACAGCTACAACTTCAATTTACAACAACTCAAATTTGAAACTTCTCCCCAATTCTTAATTTTAAAATGAATAAACTAAATTAACCTTTTATTATTTAGTTAATTTTATTTACTATTCTTTTATTTTTAATTTAAAATAACATAATTTGAATTTATTTTACAAATAAATAAACAACAATTTAGAGTATTTCTTAAATCCCTTAAAAAGACTAATTTAATATTAAAATAAAATATTTATTATTTCTTTTATAAAATTCTATTATAAACAATTTATAACAGTAAAGGTTATTTAATATATCGTTCAAGAATAAGAAATACTATGAATTTATAAGAGTAAAGTTCTAACCAACTAAGTGGCTAGTTCTAGTCATTGTGGTATTAATTGGATTCAAACTCAATTTTATTAATCAGACTCTACACTTTCTCACTCATTTACTCCTACCTTAATCAAAATTAATTTCTAATATAGTGTATTCTTATATAAGTATAAAAAGATGAATTAGAGTTCAAAAACACAAAAGAATTATTTTTATTTTATTATTATATTAATTCTTACATAAAAAATATATTAATATTTACAAATGTATTTAAATGTAACAAAAGTTATTCAAAATTATCGTAAATTATTTTATTAAAAGTAGTAAAATAGAGAATGGGGACATCTACGGGAAGAAGCGTAAAGGGAAATCTTCCAAATGTCTCTCCTTCTTTATCCTACCTGAACCCCATTGCTATTTCTGCCTTTTGAAACGGTCCTACAAGGAAAATTATACAGGGACCCGAATACACCTTGCATTGTGTACTCGTGTCCAAAGCACTGCTGTTTTATTCAAATGATGGGGCAAAATTTAAATGGCACATGTGAGACGATTTCTTTTCCAAAATAATGTCCCATCCTGTTTTTGCCGATTTATAACAGAATAGTGATCTTCTTTTTTTTGCTGTTTGGTGCTATTTTGTCTTCTTCATTCTCTATTTTTTATCATTCAAACTTTTGAATCGATTCTTTTCTTTATTCTTTTCTTTAACTTTCATTCTCTGGTTCATAATTCTGTTAATTCGTTCTTTTCTTTCTTTTTTTGTTCATTATAACACAATTTTGTTCTTCATTCCTTTGCTTCTTTCTTTTTTTCTTCTCATTGATAGATTTTTATGATATGAAATTCTTTATTCTTTCATTTTTTGTGATAGAATTGATTGATAGAGGATTTAATGGATAAAAATCTGAAAATTTTGAATCAATAGAATAATTATGCAGCTGAATGTTCAACTGCTAAAAGAATATTATGATTATTGTCTAGAAATTACAGGTTCATAATGCTCATAATTTCAGTTTCATTATCGAAAAGGAACAGGGTCATTATGTACATGATTAAGGTTCATTATTATAGGTTCATTATGTTTATACTATAGGTTCATTATGTTTGCACTATAAGTTTATTACATATGAAATACATGTTCATTATTTATAACATTTAGATTCATTATGTTCATAGTAATAATACATGTTTATTATTGAAATAGAATAGGTCTATTATGTATTAAACTAAGTTTCAATATGTTTTCTATTTTTACAGTTGATAATAATAACAATGCAGCTGTTGAGGATTTATCTGGACTGTCTGTCAAATTTGTTGGTGAAGCTTATGATTTATACAATGAGTATGCATTCAGAGTAGGTTTAGTATTAGAAAGAGTAAACAAAGATTTAGAGCAGATGACAAAAGAATATAAATGAAAAGATTTTGTTGCTCAAAGGCTGGAGAAAAAGAAAAGAAAACAAAAAGATAAGTGTTATTCGAAACTTGATATGTAATCTGGTTGTAAAGCTTCTATTTAGTTTGATATTGATGAAGAATGAGTTTGGACTATAAAAAAAGATGAAAAAGAACATAATTATGAGCTATGTCCATCAAGTAAAACTTATTTGCTTCGTTCACATAGAGGAGTTACAAAAAAACCAGTTAAGTTATTTTAAGCATTTAAAGAAAAGTGGAGTTGTTGTTGTTGATGGTACTAGGTTGCTAAAAATATCAATATGGAGGATCACCATTTATTAGTTTTACAGTTAAAGAAGCTTATACTAATTTAGCATTACAAAACATAAAGAAATTGGATGGCACCAATTCGAATGCTTTGATTGAGATATTTAGAAAAAGACAGTTAAATGAAAATGACTTTTTCTTTGATTTTGAGATTGATGTTGATACAAGATTTATATAGTTTTTTTTAAGAGATGCTTAGATAAGATAAGATTATGAGATGTTTGGAGATTTATTAGTCCATGATACCATATATCGCACTAATAGATATAATATTATTTGGGGCCTATTTTTTGGTATAAATCATCAATGCATCAATGTAATGTTTGGTTTTGGTTTTCTATTAAATGATAGAATTGAGTCCTTTGTATAGCTGTTTAGTACCTTTTTAAGATTTATGGGAGGTAAATATCCATAAAAATATAATGACAGATCAATCTGTTATTATGGCTGCTGCAATTTTTATGGTGTTCCGAGACTCATATCATAGATTTATATTTGGCACATAGGAGAGAACTCAAAGAAGAACATCAAGTGCTTAAGAAGTTAAAAAGGATTTGTAGAATTATTCAATTATGCTATGAAGTATATTGATACAGAGGCATAGTTTGCATTTTATTGGATCAGTTATTTTAAATGAACCTGACTTTTTTACTAATTGTTTTAATGAACCTGTAATTATTTTCTCATGAACTTGCAGTTATATTTTACTGAACCTGAAGTTATATTCCAATATACCTGCAGTTAAGTTCCAATAAACCTGCATTTATATTCAAAAGAATGAACCTGCAGTTATATTTTAATGAACCTGATGTTATATTCCAATATACAAGCATTTACATTCCAATGAACCTACAGTTATATTATAATAAACCTGCAGTTACATTCCAATGAACCTCCAGTTATATTTTAATGAACCTGAAGTTATATTCCAATATAACTGCAGTTATATTCCAATAAACCTGCAATTAAGTTCTAATGAATCTTCAGTTATGTTTCAGTGAATCGACACTTATATTTTAATAAAGACTTTTTTCTAGTAGTATTTTATCATCATAAAGGAGTGAGACTATTAATTTTTCGGTGTCTAAGAAGTTGTTTAATACTGCTATACTTTGTGATTTTTATCATTGTTACACTTATTTCTTTTTTCAGTCTTGAACGTACCAGACTTTTTACAGTGTAATGACACCAATTGAACTCCTTAATTTCATTGAAATTGATTAGAGAAAATGGAATCTTATAGTTGCATTTTCTGCTTTGGTGGCCCTTCAGCATAGTAGAGACAACAAAAATAGTGGACTCTCTCTTGAATTCATCATCATGATCTCCTTTGTTCACTATTTCATCAGTCATACTTCTTGTTATAGGACTACCAGAAGTTACAGCTCATCTTTTCCTCTATTCTTTCAGCAACTGATTATATTCATCATTGTCATTATCCCATTTAGCTTCTACAATGACTTTAGTACCACAAGGAATATCCAATATAGAAACTGTATCCTCCTAAGTCAGCTTAAGTTCTTCTTTCTTTAAAACTAAAGCACACCTATAAAAATCAAAATTCTCTACAATGTATCTACTTAACTGTCCATGACATTCACATAACATTAATTTTAAAAGGCTGCCAAAGCTAATGTCTTCAGCTGCTTAACGTTGCTCCAGTGACAGTCTCTTGATCATGTTGGACAAACCAGATGAAGACATCTTGGTAGGTATGACAGATCTAACCTCCTTTTCTTTATGTTTTATAGGTTGTGATTTAGATGTCTCCTTTAGTAATTGTTCTTCAGAAGTAGAATTAGTATCTTCATCTGATTCTTTTGCAACCATTTTCTTCCCTTTGTCAATTATTGAGCATGTTTTGTATCTCTTGTTTTGCCCTTGAGTTTGTCGAGTTGTAGTAACTTCTTTTCTTTTCTTAACATTTTTACTCACATCAGTAGCAACAACTTGCTTTGATTTCTTTTGTTAAGCATGTCCATTTTCGTTTCCAACACTATCAGTAGTTTTGTTCTTCATAACAATAGTCAGAGGAATATCCCAATCTGTGCTATCATTATTAGATTCCTCAGTTATGGTCCTCTTTTTTACCCTTGTGGATTCTTCTTACTGAACTTTTTTCTCTAAGATATTTTTTCTATCCATTTTTATCTTGCAAAATAATAATTACTAGAAATAAGAGCTAATAATTCATTAAATGGATTTTATTAATAATGAACCTTATATGATTAATAGATGAATCTATAAGTTTTAACTAATGAACATGCTATATGTGCATAAAAATAAATATGTATTCATAGACTATAATAGATTGATTCATTATCTTTAAATAACAAGTTCATCACAGTATAACATTAGGTTTATCAAATATTTTAACATATTGAATCAACATATTCATTATTCATAGATTATAATGAACATGTTTATTATCTTCAAACTGCAAGTTCATCAAATGTTTTATACATATCAAAACAACAGATTTATTATTCATAAGTTATAATTAACATGCTTATTATCTTCAAACTACAGGTCCATCAAAGTATCATTTGAAGTTCATCAAATATTTTATAAATATTAAAACAACAGATCATTATTCATAGGTTATCATGGACATGTTTACTATATTCAAACAATAAGTTCATCGCCGTATAATATTAGATTAATAAAATATTTTATATGTATTGAAACGACATATCCATTATACATAGGTAATATAAGTTAAAATCATATCCTATTGGTATCTTATAGGTATACTTTTAGTATTTTCTTAGGACGAAATTAAAAAAAGTAAATTCATAATAATACAAATTAAAAAAGAAAGTTTCAGTATCTTTTAGGTATACTTTTAATATTTTTTTCTAACGAAATTATAAAAAAAATAAAATGATATAAAATAAAAACTGAATTTATAATAATACGAATTAAAAATAATATCATTCCAGTATCTTATAGGTTTACTTTTAGTATCTTTATCTTTCGATATTTTGTAGGTATATTTTTAGTATTTTCTTTTAACGAAATTCAGAAATAATATAAAATAAAAATTGAAGTCATAATAATGCAAAATCTTAAAAAAAATCCTTCGGATGTCTTATAAGTACATTTTCGTGTAATCTGCAAACTATGCTTTTTGAAAAGTTTATTTCTTTCTTTTCTGAAATTCCTAATCATGCAACTTATCAATAAAAGAGCAGTCG
The DNA here is from genome assembly GCF_019578655.1 of Ricinus communis. Lineage (NCBI taxonomy): Eukaryota > Viridiplantae > Streptophyta > Magnoliopsida > Malpighiales > Euphorbiaceae > Ricinus > Ricinus communis. Next base: position 6,187 of record NW_025963465.1, on the reverse strand, counting down.
ATATTATGCTTATTTCTAGCGTAGAAACAAAATAATTCAATTTCTTGCTCCTTCGAAAATTCTCAATATGTACTAACAGAAAATTGATATAACTTGTCGACACAATTACACGATAAAAAATGAATAAGGAATACAGCTTCTAACAAGTGAAGTTTGAACTAGGACATGCTGCATTCTCGAGGGAGTCCTTGTAGGAAACTTTTAGTATCAGTGCAGTAATTATATATCATATAATTCTTCTGCACCTATTGCAGCTTCTCTTGACTTATTGAATCAAGCTCCTTTGAAAGCCATGAATTTGTTTTAGTTGCAGATGATGATGAATTTCTACCACAAGAAGATGCTCCATTATACCAGATACAAGCATTGGCATTGAAGTTCCTATAGGAAGCAGTGAATGGAGCTTGACTACAATCTGTCTTGACAAATCCACCTCTTGTAGCCAAGTAATCAGCATTCCTTAGACTAGAGTAAATCCTCATTGGTTGATTCTTTGGGAATGGAACACCAATGCTCTCCATGTTCTTGGACTCTCTAATAGGAGTCCCATCAACAGAAAAACTGAAACGCAGGTACAAAATAACTTCAATATACATTATGTAAATATGCTAAATGAGACTACAAGATTTTGGTATGACGGGTTTGCTTTAATTGCTTACATGATACGCTGAGGATTTCAAAGAATGGAATAGGTGTGGAAATCTGCAGTTGCGTCAAACCATAAATAGAATTGTTGCTCTTCGTTACCTTTGCCTTGGCTAAATACACTAGTATGAAGAATGTAAGGATCACCACTCAGATTTCCCAAGAACTCAAAGTCTATCTCATCCCATGTGGACCCTTTCGAGGATAACTGCAAATTCAAATATTTGATTAGTCAAATGAGCACAAACTTCTAAACTGAAGCCATATAGTAGCTGCATATATCTGGAGGAAGTTAAGAACTTACATAGTAGAGTGTGATGCCAGTGAGTTGCTAGTGACAAGCTTGAGCTGCATATCAATCTTTCCAAAATGATACTCATTCTTGACTGAAATCCAGAGCCAGAAGCTTTGTCAAGGTTAATGGTAAGAAGCTGGCCATTGTTGAGTATCTTAGCACGACCATCTCCCCAAGTGATATCAAAGTCTTGGTTGAAGTCACCAGCAAATTATACGAGCTAATTGTAAGAGAGATGATCAATGAGAGTGCTGAACCCCTCGTGCAAGCAAGAAAAGGAGCCGTTGAGCTTGTTCTATACTGAAGGAGAAGTTATTTTCCTTTATATAGAAGTGAAATGATGGATTGGCAAGGTTCTTAAGGTTTGTATTTATAATACAATTGTTCCTTAGAGGGATAAGAAATGAAACAAGGAAAGAGGGTAATTACAAAGGAAGGTTCTATGTCAGAAGATGTGACCAGTTGGCTTTGATTATCGAACAGTGGATTTAATCAATGGCGAACAACAGGATGCAACTATTAGACGCAGTTTGAGTTTAGATCTATGATGAAAACAGAGAGAGAGAGAGAGAGAGGGACCCAGCTTCTTTTCACCAAACATGGAGGTTGGTGTGTGGGTCTTTTACTTTGGCACTTTGTTTTCCACTTTCTTTGCTTCACCTAAACCCACCACCACCTCTCCTGTGGAGTCGGTGATACTTTCATTACGTTATGTTCAATTCTACCATTCTAACATTTATGAACGAAATATAGCCATAGGTTTTAGAAGATTATAATAACTTGGTTGATTCAGGGAGTGGGGGAAAAAAACAAAGCATACGTTCGAACATGTAATATGAAAATTTTATTTTTTCCTTTTTGCCTTTGTTATTTAAATAAGAATAAATAAAAATAAATAAAATTTATAAATAATGTAATTAATTTAGAAAAATTACAAAAAAAATAGTAAGTTTAAACTTAAAAAAAAATTACTAAGAAATTAGCTAAAAATATTCATTCTACTGAAAATTAAATAAGAGATTTCAATCTCTAATTGAAAAAAGTTGAAGCAATTATATTTTTAAATATAAATATATATATATATATATATATATATATAGTAATCTTTGTTAATTATAAATAAGGATTATTCTAAAAAATTATATATATTTTTATTTTATAACAAATTTAAAAACATACTACATTTATCATTTATCTTTTTGAATTCTATCAAATTCGACTCAAATTATTTTTTTGCAATCCCAATCCTAACTCTGAAACTCACTATGAACCTGATATCAAGAAAAATAAAACTCAAAGAATCACGAGATTTAGTGTTTTGGTCTAATTTTTATAATTTCAACACCCAAAAGGTATTTCCATAATTTCTAGACTGCAAGGGAATTTCGTAATTTCAGTTTTGTCGGAACAATAGTTAAAATTCATTTTTAAAAGTCTTTAATTATTTTAAGTGCGAATTAGAAGTTTAACTTAATTTAGTAGTAGTAGGATTAGTTTAGTCTATAAATATCTAGGCTTATAACAATTATTATTAAGAGTTTTCCAAATTTATTAACAAATATTTGCTGCAAATTGTTGGTCTAGAATTGTGTGTTTTAATCTTCTTTAGGCGTGATCCGAAACTTTCTAAGTCTTGACTCTTAGAAGTTTTCTTGTCTTTTCTTTTCTATTCCTCTATTTCATATCGGAATTTCTGCTAAATCAGATATGAAATTCAATCTTAGCCTTTATTTTTTCAAGAAATCAACATAGAACAGGTTTCCTAAATTCGTCCTACATCAAAACCTTATTGGTATGAACTATACAAGGTTCAATGGAGCATGCACGAAGGAGTCAGATGCTTCTTCTATTCTTTTCTTTGAGGTTTCATGAACTATTCAAGCCACCAATTCAAGATTGAAAGACTTTCCTAACAATGTATATTCACAATAATTAATAACTAGTGAACATTGAGACTTCACCATACATTATATCAAACTGGGAAAAGAATAATGAGAAAAAATTGGAGTGGCAGCAATGAAACTTTATGAAGCTATCCATTGATCAAAAGAATGCACTATAATTTTAAAATCAGTGGGAAAAATTTTAAGATGTGAACAATATAAAGAGATTATGAAGATAAGTACCAATAACATATGCATATTCTTGAACAAACACAGTTTCTTGAAAGGCCACTACATGCAAGCAGCATGTCACCTGCAAGGGAAGAAGATATACAAGAAAGAAGAGGAAGTGTTAAATCAAATTACATATGGAGGTATAGCCATCATTCCACTGACTACGAAACACATAGCTGAAAATATAAACAACTACATTATAAAACAAATCTCATGATAATACAAATCAACTGAAAGTATGAGATGCAGTTATATATTTAAATATAATATAAAACATGTCATTACAGAAAAATAAATGTGTGAAGATTAAAACCAATGCTTCTTACTTTGTGACCACTAGCATTGCAATGCTCCACAATATGGTGTGTATCGTATGCAATACCCCGCATGGCAGCAAGGAATGAAAGAGCCAATTGTCTATCACTAATGTAAAGGGTCATGCCACAAATAATTCCCTTTGCCTTTGGATATGCAACAAGAGACCTGTAGTATAAAGAATTTAAAAGCTCAATGATTAATAAAAAAAATTGGGCACTATAACTTGAAAAGGCCTTATATTCACTAATCGTTTACCTGTTTCCATGAAAGTCGGGAAGGACATGTACATCTTATGTTAAAACAGCAAATGCAACATTTATGTTAACCATTATAGTCCTCAAAATATTGTTCAATAGTTCGAACAATGAAATGTCTAGAAGACAAGTAATATATGATCAAACATAGTTATTAAAGGCGCATAATTAGGTGTATGCTTGAGAGACGTGACGTGCAAAAGAGAAGAAAACAAAAGAATAAAACTTTTGAAAGAAATTGAAATTTTAGAAAGACGTATATATATTTATATAATCAAGAAGAGGAACACTCTCCATAATCCCCATACCACCAGCATAAGCATCAATCAGTGAAGTCCCGATAGGAGTTCCAGCTTCAATACCTAGTTCCTAAACATATAGGCAAATACTTGAAATAAACAATATAGAAATGTCCCATAGGTTTATGGTTGACAATAATATATCCACTTTGCAAAGCCTAGATAAAGGTTATGTGCCAAAATTTTAGCATCTAATCAAATGCGACTTGGTCAATGGACCTCAACGAAGCACCATTTGAAATCAATGTGAATTCTTCAGTATAAAATTTCTTGCCTTCGCAGCTGCAAGAGTCGAACCAGAACCCAGAGAATGACCAGGGAAAGCTACACTTCATCCTGTTTGATGTCAGGTAAAAAGAAGAGTAAAATATCGGTAAATGCAGAACTAAAATGATATGTTAAAAGCCAACAACATTATGCTTTGCTTCTTTTTTTATAGATACAAAACTATATTTCAAATTGTATAATAAATAAACTTTATCAATGTGCATCATAAAGGAAGAAAGTGTTATAATCAGATAAATCATGGAGGTGAGGGTGTACTCTATTGCTATGCTCATTCAACATAAGAATCTATAAGTGACACAACCTGGAAATCAGTCTTAATATAAGAAGTTCTAAAAAACACTTTCCTTATGTTGATGGCAAGTTTTAAATAAAGTATCATGAAATTGATATCAAAACCAGTGTAATAATAAAAGATCTAATCAGATTATATCAGATTGAATCAGGCACCACTTTCAACTTAAACTAAGGGCTTAAATCTCATAAATTCTTGTATAGAAGCCTGTCAGATATTCATTGAATTAAAAGGGGTAATTGCAATTTTCCAAACTAGACAACAATCCAAAGAAACAAGGAAGATCCCTAATTCTAGTTTAGAAAATTCTCTCCGGGTAGTCCCTAGAAAAATGGTCATAAGTCAAGATCCGATCGTTGGATCAAAGTGCCATTTTATACCCATAAACTACACAGACAGGAAACAACATACCCAAAAATCAACCATTCATTTGTCGTAGAATTTGGCATATTAATTTTCAAATTTGACTGTCAAGAAAAAACTTAAAACAGAATTCACGGCTTAAGCAAACAAATATTAAAATCAACCTTTAATTACAAAACCAAAGCTCCCATCAACAATATATCAACAAATATATCACATACTAATCACATGGCCTCAAAAAAATAGATTTTGTCAAGCAATTAATCAGCAAATACATCACATACATAATCAACAAACTGTCATATATGACAGATTTCTGAAGCTCTACTCAAAATTGTCTAAACAAAATACTTGGAAGCTTTACTGGTACCATCTTTTCCATATCACAGGGACATTAAGTCTAGTTTCATTTCTAATTGGTCTTCTACCATTTGGAAAGGTGAACAAAGAGGACTAAATAAAACATTGTAGATATGTCAATCTGTCAGGTCAGATTGACCATAAAAATCTAATACTCAATTTTACTTCTAAAACAGCAGAATTAGGCCTTCCACAAAATAAATAGTTTTAGAGGATGGATCAAAGTTTCTATAGGTTCAAATTTCACCTTATTTGGAGTTGTGGAACTCTAGATAATGCTCAAACAAGTGGATTGTCACACACGGGACTGAAATATGAAATTCCAATCAAATTCACACTTCGAAGGACCAACCTAAAATTTACATAATTTGGCATAACACCAATCTAACATCTCATGCCACAATACAAAAATTAAGCCATAAACACAAAATCAAACACAGTACAGTCAATAATCATCATTTAAAGTAACCCAAACCCTTATTCACTCCATGCAACTGAATAAAATTAAAGAATAGTTACTAACCTAATCATGGAGATAGTAACAAAATAAGAAAATTAAGAAGTTATAATTAGCCCTAGAATCATTCTCAAACAATGTAACTCTTGGAGTTGATAGCTTCAAACTCATCATCAGTTCTCCAATTTAAACTCTAAACAGCCTTCGACTTCGCTTGTACCAACCCAATCCTTATGTACTTCGAGCTTCAATCTTCAAGCATGGACCAAATCGTACAAGCATCAATTTCCAATCCAATCATAATATCACATGTCCAAAATTACTAAACCCAACTCATGCCAACAAGAAGTTAGTATCTTAAACAAGCTTAACGATTAGCTAGGAGAGCTATGGAGTTGGATTTAATCAAAAAAGCCTTTACCATTGACATACAAAGTGATAATCAGAGGAAGAGGATGGTGAACAGTAAAAATTGTAGAGAATATATAGCGAGAAAATA